>NC_088650.1:25760651-25816065 GCF_964019385.1 Sycon ciliatum
TGCGTAGTGTTGTTGGCACAGATGCACAGATCTAGCATCCTAGATACACCGAAGCCAGATGGCTATTCCACTGTGTCACAAACGACTCGTCGCTCTGGCGTGTTGTATTGTGTGGCATCACAGGTGCTGGCTTGCAACTCAACGCAAGACGTACACGGTGATGTCATTTGCAATGCAACCTGTACACTGTGATGTCGCTTGCAATGCAACACGCACACGGTGATGTGTCATTCGCAATGCAAATGTATTCGGTGATGTGTCATTCGCAATGCAACACGTCTACAGTGATGTCGTTTGCAACGCAACACGTACACGGTGGTGTGTCATTTGCAATGCAACGCGTAGACAGTGATGTCGTTTGCAATGGAACATGAATATGGTGATGTCATTTTGAATGCAAAAAGTGTATGATGATGTCATTCGCATGACCTCTACAGGCTTGAAAGAAACCCTGGAGCATGCGACCAAAACACCAAAGAAAGTGAGGAGAAAATGACGAGAACCTACTTTTTAGCAAGCGCTGCCACTGCAGCCATAGCTGTTGTCGGCTGTACCGGTGTGTCATCAGACGATTCACTCAGCTGACTAACAAGCCTGGGAGAGCCACGCAAGTTGCGCAGGATGTCCCAGGCCTTCTTGCCGTTAGTTGGCGTTTCGCAAGGATGGATGCGCGCGGTCTTCCCCTCATCGCCGACTTTAGTGGTTCTCGGTGTCTTGCCGCCCAAGACAGCAGACGCTACAGAGCTGGCAGCATTGTCTTCACCGTTGGAGGACTTGCGTGCTGGTGTCGTGGCTTCTTTCACACTGTTGATAGTCACAGAATCCGCAGATGGCTGGTTTGAGACTTTTCTTCTGCTGGAAGCACTCTGTGAAGAGGTGCGTGGCCTCTCTTTCTCACTGTTTGCTTTGTAGGATACACTGTATGTTCGTTTACTGCGTTCAGGCTGTTCCTTGGCCACATTCAGTGGGATGACCAAGCCATCGCTGGTCCTGCGGTTGTGCAGTACATTTCCAAAGCTCGCCGAACGCCCATGCGGTTGCAGGCTCTCCTTGGGCGACTGAGATCCAGGAGCCAGCGAACTGGTGGAAGTATCGCGGCTGCGTTTGGCAATGTGCACGAACCGTGACACCAGGAGTGCTGCTGTGAAGCTGCTGCTACTGCTGCAGACGAGAGAAAATATATTTTAAAACATCCAGAATTATAATCAGAACAGGAACACACCAAAAATGACTCAATTTCAATGCTCGGTCTCTCCTCTACTACAATCTATGGAGCATTCTACAAGCAACTGACAGCTGCTGAGGATTACTAACTCAGACGGACAGCACTGCAAGAGAACAGCACAACATACATGTATATCTAAGGCAGGGAAATGCAGGCCTGTGCATTGTAAGAGGAAAGTGCGGGCCTGATGTGCCCTCTGAATGGATGTTGGGAAAGCGCAGATCAATGAGCGTTCAATAGAGAGGTTTCGCTTCACGTTGTTCTGCACTACACCGTGAAATTTCACGTCGGTGTGGCAAATTTTGGCGTCGAAACTCCCGTTCATGACGTGAGCTGAGGTCAACTCACGTTCGACGTGAACGCGAGTTTTTGCAAATTTAGCCTTGCTATCAGGTTGGGATTATTGACTCGATTTGTCGATTTTGCCTAAACTAGCTATAAATAATATTTGTGCGACTTTGGCCTCACCAAAAATCACTTTTTTCACTTTTTGAAGTTTTTGCTCCCAGTTTTCGCTCCTGTCGTCAGCGACACGACGTGCTTCACAAGCAACGTGAAACGAAAGCTCTTTCTGAGCTCGCGTCGACGCAAAAAATTGACGTTCACGTAAGAGCACAAATCACGCGGGTCGAAACCTCTCTAATAGCAAAAGACACGAATGGACATACACAGATAGAGACACCTTATCTTTTCATTGCCCTAACTTGGTAACAGCAGTTGCAGGATCCTAATCTCCACAGAGAATGAACAGGGTATTCTAACACCAGTTACGGCATAAGAGAATTTCAAATGCGCGCTGAGCGGTGACAAGTATGTCTGCCGCAGCAGAACAGCCAAAGCCTGAGCCTGTTTTCACACTCAGCATTCCGTATTCTCAAACGGATCTAGCAGCCACAGTGCTGCTCAATGAAATCCAGTCGATGCACTCATGTATGCGCCGAGCGTTGCGCAGCCCTAGACCTGCGAACACTGGGCTTCAAAATGGTGCAAGGCGCAAACTTGAGTGCCGTGACTAGATCTAATTGAGCAGGACTGTAGCACACTAGTGGAAGCCTAATGTCAGTCCAAGCACTCAGCATATAATGAGCCCTCCTTCAACATACCTCTGCTCTTCCTTTTGCTTGCCGGTCCGCGATTCGTCATCACTTAAACTCGCTGTAGGTGACGCTGGCTCACTTCGCGGGTTGCCCCTGAGTCCTTTGCAAACAGCTGCAGAGGGTAAGGTGCAGTTCGAACATATACTTATTTTTTTACCAAAGGTAGATTATGATGAGAATCGTAGGCAAACATGCAGACAAGCACAGCCCTGGCTGGGGCCCATGGGCATTTTCAACCATTCATCATTCGAATTCGCAGGATCGCAACGGATCGTATCGATGTGATGATGATGCAGGCATACGTCATGGTGCGGACGGCCATACAGTGCCATTCACTGTAGATTGTAGCAAGATTGCTATCCCCACCTACTGTAACTCTACTTGAAAATTTCGGCGCCTAGTAAATTTTCGGCCTCCCGCGGCTAAAACACATTTCGGCCGCATTAAAATGTCGGCCTGTACTGCTGCTGCCTGTATACACTGTCACACTGAACCTTGCAAAACAAAATTTCGGCCGGAACAAAATTTTGGCCAAAGATGCTCAGGCCGAAAATAAATATGCGCCGAATATGTGTTGACGTACATGCGAGCTGTTGTTTATTATTATTATTACAGACTAACAGTACGTACTAGTATTGGTTCACAGCAATCTCAGTCAACACATACCTTCCATGATTTCAGCACCATCGCTCTCTTTCCACACAAGCGAGCGCGCCTTTGGGAAGAAGGTGAGGAGCAAGCGCTTTGTGAGATCAAACCACCATGCCTGCAGTTTGCAATGCGTGCAGTTCAACAATGTGTGAGGCTCAGACCTGGAGAAAACAGGGCGAAAACACAACACATCTCACTTTTTCAAGATCAGGCTCCAACAGGTTTGTCATCACCTCACTGGGCAGACCTCTTGCCAACCAGTGGTGATACATTCACCATATACACTGCCAATCAATGCGTGCTGTGTACGCTGATCCCGAGGCCTTTGGCCGGGGGAGTATACCGCATACCATCAGCACAGCTTATGAAGCGCCTACAAACACATTGTTGTACTTTTGTTTTGCTGTGATTTTGTTGCCCTTCTTTCCGTAAGTATGGGCAATGCAATAAAATCACACACACGCACACGCACACACACACACTTCTTGTACAGACTTTGTTAGAGTCATTCACAATCACATGTCTTACTTTGAAGTCTCCCGATAGATCTCATCATGGTTACCCCAGTCAAACTGAAGCATCAGCGACAGGAGTTGATTTACCATCACATTGTCCACCTTGGCATCTGCTAGATCTTTCAGTCGGCTGTCACTCATCTGAAGTACACACAAACACATATACACACAAGTCATTAGCAGTCCAAAGCTCTCCCACAGCACATACATGAATTTCAGCATAGAACACAGCAGGAGGCGACTCAACGGAGATGAGAAGATAGCTTTAGTAGTGGACACAAGTAGATATAGAGAGCTAAGAAATGTATAGAGATCCGTGCTTCGTGCTTACCAGCAGGACGAGCGCATCAACCATGAACACTGATCGAAGAAGGTTGGCACAGGAATCGGGTATATCCATGGGAAAGGGAACACTTGGTATGGTCTCTTGAGACTGCAGTGCACACAGTCACAAAAACAGCTCTTGCAAAATAAAACGAAAGGATCTTTCAAACAGCATACCCCGATGCCCCAGAGATTGGCAGAGGACTGTGACATGCATGAGTACATTACACTCACTACATTGCACAAAATTAGCCTGGTGAAAAGATACCGCATAGGCGCGAAGAGAAGCCCCTGGTCTCTATTTTTTCTTTCTTGCAAAAGACGCATTGAGGGGGAGGGGGCTCTATTCGAAACGGGCCTTTATTTTTATAATGGAAAATGAATGTTTGCGAGCGCGCAGAGTTGCAAGGCTGACTGGTGACTCTCTTCAAAGGGCTCTATTGGAAGAGAGAGAGAGAGAGAAAGAGAGGGGGGGGGGTTGAGTGAGTATGGTACGTTTCGAAGAAATGAATGGGACATGCTCACAAGCGTGATGAAGTGTTCTTCACTACTACATGTACATGTACTATCAAGAGTACATGAAACCCAGATTGTGCAGCTTGGGTCTTTTCTGCATGCTTGCCGATTACAGCGAAATTCCTGGATTGCATATCATAGTTGGTGCAGATATGCGGTGGGAGGTGGTGCAGTGGGTACCAGTGAGCTGCAGCTGTGCAGAGAGGCTTGCCTGAATCTTGCTCGTACATACTGCATCACAAAATGAGGTGATCCAGGAATTTTGGCGAGACGGCAACCCATCCGAGCTGCACACTCTGGGTTTAATGCACTCTTGCTAACATGTGACAATCAAGCAGTGTCAAACTTTAACTAGGATGCAGTGAAAAGGATAGTTGGTCCATAGAGAGCTCAGATGCAGGCCAACAATGCGTTCAGCAACACCGGACTCACCTCGCTTTGAATCAAAGATGTGGCGTCCTCGCAAGTGCGAAACGGCGTCACTAAATTGCCTGCTGCAGAGGCCACTCCAATGTTGAGCGCCGTGTTCAGCAAGCCTTTCACGCTAGTCCGTGCCCAGTTATGTTCGGACGCGGATTTCATACTGGAGAGCCTTGCTGTAAACTGCTTCTTTATCCGCAAGGACCCAAGCGGGCTACTCGGCGCTGTAGCGCAGTGGAAGAGCGCATCAGATTTTTGTGGCAAGGAACGTTGAGCCGAGACATTGTTCTTGACCGAGGGTGTGGGTTCCAGTGTGGGCTTCACAGGCCTTTCGTCAGACTCACCGCCAACAAACAGTGTCGGGCTGCATTGCAATGAGTTTTGCTGCTTCAGAGTTTGCTTGGGTGCGGTACACGAAGACACGTGCAAGGAGTTCAACGAAACGCAGTCCGCCTCGTCACTGGATGCGGCTTTGCGCGCGGCAGACGAGTGGCGGTCCTGCAGGGGAGATAGCGTGTCGCACGACGGATGAGCGGCAAGCAAGTGTCGCCCGTCATCCGCCAGTGTGCTGGCTGCACATGTGCTCTCCCCTTCAGTGGCCCGAATGGAATTACCTGACACCGATGGCGGCACGTGCCACGACAGTACATCGTAGAAGCAATACTCAATCTTCGACACAGGGATGTGCACTTGCAGGAGCACCTGCAAAGAGAGAGAGAGAGAGAGAGAGAGAGAGAGAGAGAGAGAGAGAGAGAGGGAGAGAGAGAGAGAGACATTACATGAAACGGCACGCGCCAGAGTGATCAGCAATTCCTCGCGGTGATAATTGACCGACAAGACCACTAGCACACCACTAGTAAGCATCACACAGTTTCAGTATAGAAAACTGTGAAGCCAGCACCACTAATTCGAGTATGGGCAATGACATCAAGCGGACATGGCACCCAACACACTGGGCGTGTTCGACTACGCCCATGAATCGATTCATGGATGAAATCTTGTGCATTCAAGTCGTTCTATTTTCATGTCATGAGCCCTGGAACCGGTTCGTAATCGATTCATCCTATTCACATGGGGTGATAAGAATAGCCGGGGGTAATTCATGAATGGATTCAAAATCGATTCGTGGGCAGAATCGAACGTGCTGATTGTGCTTCAGCCAAGGTCCACTGCAGAGATGGTTCAGCAGTACCAGGCAGTGTACAGTTACCCGAACCAACAAATGTTGTTCAGTCCAGAAAATCTCAGATTGCACGGGAACATGCAGTATGATTTCCGTGCACTGCAGGTCAGCAACAAGGTGTGCTGAGCACTTGCATGACGCTGCTACCTAAAAGACCTACTCTGCACTATGACAAGGACACAATCTAATACTTTTCGTCAACCGTAACTGAAGTGCACACATAGTTACATCCTCTTATCCCCCTACACATTCTGTCTTTTCACACCATACCGTGATGCGTAGATACATTCACAAGCCAGCAGCAGAAACAGCAGCAGCGGCGGCGGTGGTAGCAGCAGTAGCAGCAGTGGTAGTGGCAGAAGCAGTGAAAGCTGTAGCAGCAGCAGCCGTAGCAGCAGCAGCAGCTGTAGTAGCAGCAGCAGCAGCCGTAGCAGCAGCATGCTACCTTACCTGATAGAACTGAAGGTAGGCAATTTGCTCCCACGTTGTCCCACACCTCAAGCCCTTCTTGAGAAACGCAAACTTGTCGTAAGTTTTTCCATCCAGAAACAGAGTCAAGGAGAAGAGTCTCCTAGAAAAAGAAGGAGGAAGTTATGTGCCACAATAAAACATGGTTCTGGAAGAAGGCCAACACAGCGGAAACTCATACATCATGATAACTGCAGAGTCGCTTGATAGATCAGACACTATTAATATAAAATTATTGAAATGATGATGACGTGTCAGTTTGAGCACTCTGGCAAGGTACGTTCGGGCCGGGTTTAACAGGTTCGGCCTCATTTTCTCTGTACTGCGCTGATGAGTCCACAAAGGACGAAACAGTTCTGTCCGCAGATTGAGAATTGATGTTTTACAAAAGAACACACAGTGGCAGAAAACAAATGATACAAAAACATGTACTCACTTCACCACAGGTTCAAAACTGTGCAGCTCCTTCCGGTCGACGTGTGTGGCAATTGCTTTCATCCACTGCGGCATGACAGCATTCCAGATCTGCCCACACATGGACACACGTAGAGAAGAATGCTCACGACGTCAGAGCCATGTGAAAAGCGTGGCCAGCCCAGCACTGCAACTGACTACGACATTCCGAGGGAACATGTGCATTCCAGTCACATCTATCATCCTCAAACTGCTGCTGCTCTACAACACGAGTCTCTCAGGGAAACAATGCGTCATTCTGGAGCCAGGCATCTACAGTGCATGCAACATGATACCTACCCTTGTACTAAGTACTCAGGTAAATTGAGCAGAGTTCAAACATTCCAGTTTGCAGAGGAACAAGCACCTGCATTACCAACACACCGTGCCTGTCCACTAGCACAAATTTCTACCAGATCAAGTCATGGAATCTCAACGGGGAACGCCTTGAGACATGCGCGTACAAACATACCATCATAGAAATGGTGTTCAAAACCATTGGGACATGACTGCACACTGTAGGGCTTGCACACTCAAGGGGGGGGGGGGGGGGGCATAGCCTGGGTACTACCGTAAAGTACCGTTGATCCGCCCCCACGCCATGTCGCTTCACAGCTGGGTTTTTGGCAGGGGGCGGGAATTAGATCAAGGCTGTCAAGTGCAGTACGATGTACAACAACGTGGAGGATCAGAATCGATGTGCTGAATTGTGCACATTTTCATCCTGGATTCGCACGCATTGTGTACAGCAGTGTATGGCTCGGTTCTACATCGTATTTTGTTGTATACGCCGAAGTCGCTTCACAGGTTGAAGATCGACAGGGAATTAGAGAGAGGGCGGATCAACGGTACTTTACGGTGTTAGTGACTGCGGTACTTACCTTGAAGATGGCATTGTGATTGAATATACCACTCAACAGCAGGTTGTGTAAGGCCTGCAAGCCTGCCTTGTACCGCTCAGCCGGGCTGGTTATGGTACTCCTGTACATCACCCAACGAAGAAAGGAGTCACTGACAGTTGGCAAGATACTGATTTTGTTTGTGTGGGAGTCCTACAGAGAGCTACATTGTGGCAGCCAAAACTGGAGAGGGTCTTTTTTCTTCACAATAAAATCAAAGGAATGTGAACTACTAACTAGTATTTCCAAGGTGTGCACATGACCAGATCTTACCATGCTGCAGACATGCCAGCTACATTCCAGACTCGGGCCAGTAGTCAAAGGTCACATTTTAGCATCTTTGGTCATAAACAGTCAAAGAAGAAGGTTGAAGTCCGCACATTTGCGCTATAACATGCTGTACAATGGTGCTCAGAAGCACCAGTGAATTGGGAAGTTTTGCTTGTGCCACGCCAATACCACACCTTAGTATGCCAGGCTGTATTGGTGGCAAGCACGGTGACTAAGGGCAAGAGTGAGGAAGCAAGTCACACACACACACACACACACGCACGCACGCACACCCACCCACCCACACCCACCCACCCACCCACCCACACCCACACACCCACACCCACACAAGTACCTGACGAGCACCTGTGACCAATCTGAGCAGGCACCACGTTTACGAGCACTTACCATAACCGGCCCACGCGGCAGCACGCAGGCGGCTCCGGTAGAAGGCACTTGATGAGCAGGTCGAAATGAGCATCGTAGAAGCTAGTGAGCCACGGTGTGGCATACTGAACACACACACACACACACACACACACACACACACACACACACATACACACACAGATGTAATGGCAACAACGGATATGCAACCAAGAGCAAGAGCAACATACCAGGCCTTCCAGATCCAGACGTACGGCCTACTCTGACTACTTAAAGGGGAAGTATACCCTAAAATCAAATTTTCACCAGTTGTAGTCTTCTGGGTGCTGAGTCGAATGGTCTTGGTCCGAGGAAGCTGCGACGCTCCCTTCCTACTTGAATCCCAATCGAACTCGCGCACTTCCACCGAAACTGGGTGACTGCGCCCTACTAGATGGGGATTTGTATGCAAAATGTCACTAAAAGCGCCATTTCGTTCTTATAAAAGCACGGATGACCGCGATTGGCCCATATGTTGTAGTCTTTTGGACGCTGAGTCGACTGGTTTTGGTCCGAAAAGGCTGCGATGCAGCGTTCCTCCTTTATTCCCAATCGAACATGGTTGAACAAGCGGTCACGTGCTCCTGGGTGCCCAAATCACCTGGTCACCGCGCCAGCAGGCGACAACTTTCACACCAAGGTTCAACTCGAGTTCAACTCGAGTGACAGGACTGCACCCAAAAAAGGCCAAACAGGCTAGTAAGTTGTACCCTGCAGGCACGGTGACCAGGTGACTGGTGTACGCAGGAGCACGTGACCGCTTGTTCAACCATGTTCGATTGGGAATAAAGGAGGAACGCTGCATCGCAGCCTTTTCGGACCAAAACCAGTCGACTCAGCGTCCAAAAGACTACAACATATGGGCCAATCGCGGTCATCCGTGCTTTTATAAGAACGAAATGGCGCTTTTAGTGACATTTTGCATACAAATCCCCATCTAGTAGGGCGCAGTCACCCAGTTTCGGTGGAAGTGCGCGAGTTCGATTGGGATTCAAGTAGGAAGGGAGCGTCTCAGCTTCCTCGGACCAAGACCATTCGACTCAGCACCCCGAAGACTACAACTGGTGAAAATTTGATTTTAGGGTATACTTCCCCTTTAAAGGGGAAGTTAAGGCAAAAATTAAAATTTCACCAGTTGTAGTCTTCGGGGTGCTGAGTCGAATGGTCTTGGTCCGAGAAAGCTGAGACGCTCCCTTCCTACTTGAATCCCAATCGAACTCGCGCACTTCCACCGAAACTGGGTGA
The DNA here is from genome assembly GCF_964019385.1 of Sycon ciliatum. Classification (NCBI taxonomy): domain Eukaryota; kingdom Metazoa; phylum Porifera; class Calcarea; order Leucosolenida; family Sycettidae; genus Sycon; species Sycon ciliatum. The sequence continues at coordinate 25,770,344 of NC_088650.1, forward strand.
CTGCGCCCTACTAGATGGGGATTTGTATGCAAAATGTCACTAAAAGCGCCATTTCGTTCTTATAAAAGCACGGATGACCGCCATTGGCCCATATGTTGTAGTCTTTTGGACGCTGAGTCGACTGGTTTTGGTCCGAAAAGGCTGCGATGCAGCGTTCCTCCTTTATTCCCAATCGAACATGCTTGAACAAGCGGTCACGTGGTCCTGGGTGCCCAAATCAACTGGTCACCACGCCAGCAGGCGACAACTAACTTTCACACCAAGGTTCAACTCGAGTGACAGGACTGCACCCAAAAAAGGTCAAACAGGCTAGTTGTACCCTGCAGGCACGGTGACCAGGTGACTGGCGTACGCAGGAGCACGTGACCGCTTGTTCAACCATGTTCGATTGGGAATAAAGGAGGAACGCTGCATCGCAGCCTTTTCGGACCAAAACCAGTCGACGCAGCGTCTAAAAGACTACAACATATGGGCCAATCGCGGTCATCCGTGCTTTTATAAGAACGAAATGGCGCTTTTAGTGACATTTTGCATACAAATCCCCATCTAGTAGGGCGCAGTCACCCAGTTTCGGTGGAAGTGCGCGAGTTCGATTGGGATTCAAGTAGGAAGGGAGCGTCTCAGCTTCCTCGGACCACGACCATTCGACTCAGCACCCCGAAGACTACAACTGGTGAAATTTTAATTTTTGCCTTAACTTCCCCTTTAAGTCTTCGGACACTTGGACAACTGATACAAACAACTCAACCTGTTCTACTCGTTGGCACCGTGCTCACTCATGACACATGTGTATCACAATCGTGCAAGGCCTCGTGCCCGAGTAAATCTTGCGCTACTGGAGCATCATTCGCTAATAGCCAAAGACCTTCAAGTCATCTTGTCCAGGAGAGAGTACAGTTGTGGTTGAAATCCGACCCAGAGTGCACATTCGGTGCACTCAATTTGCACTGCCCTTGACGCCCTGGAAGTCGCACGAATGCGGTTGGACGTATACGTGTACAAATGCAATGATGTAATCGGAACATGTCCAGGGCGCCAGCTTTGTACTTGGGGTTGGATTTCAGCGAGCGCAACTGTAGCTCAGAAAACTTTAACTGTGCATGCAAGCCTTCTGCACCATCATGCATGGCCCTCACAGAAGTCTTCAGCCTGCAGTCTCCCGACCAGGCACCAAGAACTCTGATTTTGAAAGTATCATTGAGCCATACAAGCTCAGTGAGTGGGCCTCATCAAGAGTGCATGATATGGCCTGAGTGCGCAACAGCATTGTTTCAATCTGGATTGGAGGAATTCGTGGACAAGCATATCATGTTCATGATGTCATTCGCCCCCCTCGTGCTCACCCTGCTCACCCCAGGCGCACATACAGAGCACATACAGAGCGTTGAAGAAACGCTCAACACCATGACCTAGTCCACGAATCCCACCAGTCCAGATCGAGTCAGTGGAGTTGTGCACTGTTGAGAGTGTGCACTCTCGGTGCCGTAAGTGCATTGTACATGATACAGATACATGATACAGTGCATCAAGTGAAGCTCACCTTGATCTTGTATGGGTCCAAATTGTTGAAGATGATACCTGGCAAAAAGCAGACAGCAGGCAGGGAGAAGCACAGTGTCAATGGCAGAGACAATGGAGGTGATGGAGCAATACCATTCGCATTTTAACTACTTCCAAGTACATGTAGTAGTGCAGAGGTTGCATCAGCTCAAATACCTCACATCAAAACCAAATGTCCACGAAATTAATCAAAGAAGAAAAGGTCACATTCGTAGACCGCTTACTGTTACTTACCAGTTCCAAAGTCCACCACACAATAAACCCAATAAATAACAGCAGCCGCAAGACGACCTATTAGATCCTGGGCAGAAGCAATGAATACAGAAAAGCATCCATAGTCGTCAGAGCGGTCCAGTTCCCTGCTTGCTTGCTTGCTACTCGCAAGCAGCAGCCATTCTTCAGCTGGCTGGAATACTACTGCAAGGGTGGATTCAGAGATCTCTACAGGGAGGGTTCCAGTTTAGCCAATACTGAATAGCGGATACATGTACATGTGCATGCATATGGTTTCCAGTAGTACATTTGCGAAATTAAGGACGTTTAGCAATGCGAAAATTCGAACTTTTGGTGGTGGTGATATTTCGCGAAAATCTTTTTCGAAAAAGAAAACTTGTGAGGTTTAGCAATGCGAAATGACTTTTTCTCGAAGTTATTTGAATCTTATAGTACCGTACCGTATATGCAGGTCAGTCTCAAGCAGGGGGCTTAAAATTACTACTCCCTGTAGTCAAATGCGTACCGAGAAAAGAGAAAGTTACTTTCGCAAATCACTGCAACTTCGCGTTCAAGTTTTCGAAGTTTCGAGCTTTTTTCCTGTACTCATTCCCAGACTCGAATTTTCTTTCGAACTTTCGCGTTGCTAAACGTCCTTATTTAAGGGGTTCCGTGGCTGGTTATAATCACCCACACAACATATTTATTGGCAATATGCCACTGTAATTGTGAAAAATGAGAATAACAAAGAACAAAGAGAACCTGAACACATAGAAAATTCAGATGGAGAGCCAAGTATAGCGTATAGCCAAGTATAGCGTAACTTGTAGGTCCTTACAGTCCATTTCAAAACTATAGACGCGTACCTAGGCAAAAACCGTTATGCCAGCATCTATACCACATAAAATCTGTGATCACTTTGTGCATAAATTTTTCCAAATTGGGCGTCTGTTATCCAATCCTTTAGAAACTATATGAGAGTAATTGTGGAGCGATCCTGAGCAATATTCCGAAAACTATTCTCAAAAAGTTCCAGCCAAATTTGAAATATTTCAAAAACCCTACGCGTCTATAGTTTTGAAATGCACTGTAGTCTTTCTCTTTTGTATACATAGAAAATTCGTTAGAAACTTACTTGATCATTGCTGGCTTCAACCGTGCAGTAGCTAGTTAGTAACACCATGCCAAACTGGCTGAGCAGGCGAGTGTCCTTGGTCGGATCCAGCTGCGCTGTCTTCTGCAGTATGCCGGTCGTGCCCGAGGATACTGTGCGCCGAAAACGACTGCGCGTGTTATGAAGGTTACCGCTACGCAGGGCAGACGACTCACTGCTCACTTCACACAATAAACTAGAGGACAGACACAAAAGCCACGCATCAGAAGTGACACAAAAGGCACAGTTACAGTATGGCACAAAAGCCACGCATCAGAAGTGCCTTGCAGGCAACAGCTCACGTATGGCACGGAATGCAATAAGGGTAGCCAACACCTCTACACCCATGAACAGTGCCATCAAAAAAATAATTGAAGAGCTTGCGATGCAAAATGCGACAAGCGGAAATTTGAGAAAATGAGATATTGTGCCGGGTGGTTTCAAAAGGTCTACACCCACCTTGAGATAATAACTTCACATTCAAAATCTGACTAGAACCGCTTGAAAAATGGTGACCAAACACGAATTTAGATACAAACCGCACATAAATCCTTTTTTGGTCATTATCCGAAGTGATGAAATGGATATGTTGCGTTTTGCGTCTAAACTCTTCAATTGTAGACATGAACTTTGAAGCATAAGACACAACTCGACCGCATGGTTTCAGCATTCTTGACAAACAATTACCTGACAACAGCCTCAACGAGAATGGATCCACTTTGGGTGGCGGAGCAGTGTGACAGATGCGGGACAGTTTCTAGGAAAATACAGGCAGAAGACACACGCAATGAAGGTCATGTTACAGGGCTGGCAACATCATAGATCATACTGTACAAGTAATTATAGACAATACAAGTGATAGATAGCCGTATAGCAGAGCTCTAGGCTGAACTAGACCCTGGCTTGAGCAGGGCGCAGGCTAGCCGGCACAGCTACAATTCGCACATACTTACTTTGAACAGGAAAATGATTTTCAGCGGACAGCCAGTGAACCGTCTTCTCACACATGGAGCAATAACGCTTCGGAGGACCGCCCTGCGTGCACCGGTCGTCATAACAAGTTGTTACGGCCACCTGTTGACCAACGCACTCCTGAAAGAAGATCAAGCAAACAGTGCCAGACAAATCGTATTTATTTCTCCACCTGACAAAGGCAACTACTAGCATCGTACTCACGTGATTAGTGCCCCCGGGATACTATTTTTCAACGTCGATCACAGACAGGGTACTATTCGAGAGAGGGCTCTATTTTTCAATGCTACCACATTGCTGGTACATTTACGTCATCCAGTGTAAAAAACAAAGGGGGCAAAGAAGAATAAGAGACTAAAGTCTACTTTAAGTATTATACTATCATGACTCAACGGAAACTGCAAAAAGAGCTGCAACTTTGATCCTGAAACCACCAGTGCAAATGGCATGGACACGAGCAATAGCAAAACAACACCAAACTTGCACATGTGCTTGATTACAACTGGATGGGGGGGGGGGGGGCACTATTCAAGAGGGCTTTATATTTCATTGGCTCTGAGAGACAGGGGCACAATTCGAGACATGGCACAATTCAAGAGAGCTCTAATCGAGTGAGTGTGGTACACGTGTTTCTTTCCGACAAATCACTGCTGCTACGGGGACTCACTTCAGGAGATACGGTGGACAGTTAGTATTTAAAGAACTAGCGCGGATATGAATGGGTTTTACATGAAAACTTATGAAATTTTTCGTGAACGAAATATTCTTGATATACAGTGAGGAAGCACACTACATCTACATGTATCTATATATGTATGTACTCACATCTGCCGTACAAAGAAGCGGAATGGACGCTGCACAAAGAGAAAGGAGAGACAGTCTTGGTTGTCAACTTCGTATGACAAACCACGCATGCAGCACATTGACGATAGCTTTGACAACAAACTCGATAGCACACCACTGTGGGCGTTTGGATAAAGTGAGGGTCAACAACAACAACACCATGTCACGATTCACGCGAGACTCGGCTGGAGGCCGAGTTGTCCGCATCCGTAGGAACGCCACCACAACTGTGGATCAAGGTGAAGGTGAGTAGATCAGACCCACCACAACTGTGGATCAAGGTGGCTATGCGGCTCCTGAAGGTGAGTAGATCAGACCCACCACAAAGTGGTCAAAGACCAAAAATCCCATTCGCTGCATCCATGTCCTGCTTGGAAGCGGAAAGATTTTTTCTAGACGTGCTGCGATTAATTGGGAACTCGTGCCCTGGCACGAGGGAAGCATGGGGTCAACAAGCATGACTATTTATTAGAATACTGCTTGCATTCAGATGAATTCACTCTTCCGTCAGTGCACTTCTATGCCGCCTTTGCTGCCTTTGTGCCAGTCCCGAGGCAAAAAGCCACACTCGTCCAAGATCTAAAGACTCTCTTGGACAAGTACTGCTACAGTCGTCCCTCTTTAGTCCAGGATTATATAACCCAGCACCCTCTATAAACCAGCATAATTTCAGCAACCAAAATGTCCTTTTCATGCACATTGCAGCAGTAAATCAGATTTGCCACTCCAGCACCCTCCCTAATCCAGCAGAATTTACTTAGCACAAATGGCGCCAGATTATTTAAAAGGGACCACTGTACGAGTCTCCTTTTGATTTGGTGATTCTTCTCTTTCTTTCTTAGCTTCTGACCGCTGGAACTCAGATCTGACATTGGTCTGCATTGCCAAGCCAGTTTCGTATCGCAAGCCTGGAGTTCCTAGGGTACCGGGTGAAGCGACCATAGGTCTGTAGTAGCAAAAAGGTGCAATGTCCAAAACATGTGTAGTGCAGTAGAGATGGTTGAAGATGTGCTGCAAGATTTTACACACACTCACCACTTGGTTGCACCAGCGATACAACGAAATGGTCCCTGTTGTCATCACTAGACAGGAGAAGACGAAACAGCAGGCAGAAACAAAACAAAAAAGTTTTTTCAGTGTTGCGGATTCGCATATCGTTACATACTTTAATAAAAACCCTTCAAACTTTCAACGCTTACAGTAGTCCTGCATGGAGCCAGTCGTAGGAATAGGCAAACGCCCAAACCCGGATTCAGAAAAGAGGCCACACATAGGGCATCCACTTCTTTAAACTCATATCGTTGACACAGTCATCAGCCAGCAAGTCCATAACAAGCACTGGAGAATGGCTGCAAGGTCACAGCGCCTCTCCACTCACCTGTGTGTTCTAGCGCAGCAGGTCTCGCAGAGATACAGCGGTGGATAGTGGCCGCCACTTGTTGATGCACAAATGGCATTCATGCACATCTGCACAGGGGACGGAGAGAGAACAAAGTCATTAAGTCATTGAAGTGTTCATGAGGGTCCTGTTGGCTCCCATCACTTCTTACGTCCTGTCCCATCGCACTCCATCGAATGTGAACTACAGTCCATTCACCAAACCTGGGCCCATACGTTTTACACAGTCCCACTTCATTCTTATTCAAGATGGTGAAGTCGATGATTTATTATTATAGGTCAGAAATATGATAGCCGTTGTTTTAAGCCTAAGATGAAGTGAATGCGGTGAAATTGTGGACTGTAGACTTTACCACTACCGTAAAGTACCGCGAGAGCGCCTTGTCTCGTGGGAGCAGGCAGGCTTGATTTTACAGCCAGGGAAAGGAAAATCGTATGGCAGAGTGCAACGAAATTTGCACGGTGCGGGAAACTTGGTGTACTAAGGTCACACTTAGCAGGTTTTTGTATTGAGCATGTGTCCGCTCGAAGGTAAATGGTGTATGGATCAACTGCACAACGTGCAATGTGTGTGCAAGGTTCGTGTCGCATAACCTACGGACAGGACAACACCTCCACAAGACGACCACGAATGGACGGGACGGTTGGGCGCTCTCGCAGTACTTCACGGTATATAATTATTATTTCACCGTGATTATCGCATAATCTGGAATTCAATACATAAATTTCTGCCCTAAGGCAAAGCAATGGAGAAAGAAATCACACAGAGGTACGTGTATAGTCTAAAGGGTCCGTCATACAGACTAAGCAGAGCAGCACAACCGGTGCAGTGTTGTGACACCTGCTAACGGCAGCTAGCTACCATACCTTGACTGCTGTCTTTGCGTCGCCAGAGGATCGACACTGGCGGTGCTGGCATGAGGGGTGGGTCCAGTCTGCAGGGCAACGGAAGCAGATCAGAGAGAAAGCAAAGACAGCTGCCGAATCAGGACGCTGGAATAGTATTATGCCAAGCACATTGGGCAGCAGAACTTGCACACAACATTGTCTTTGGCATTCTCAGAATCCAACGCCAATCAGGGAAGGTCTTGCGACTCACCAAAACACAAAATACCCTACAAACAGCACTTCAGTTCACACACAGCATAATTGACCTGCCGGGGACAAGCTACCCGCAACACCAAAGCTGCACGTGTCTTACTCAATGACTTGATCTTCGTATAGTAGGAGGTCGAGAGCTGCGCTTGCGGAAAGAAGTGGAACAGCAGCCGCGCCGCGTTCTGCCGCACAGGAGTGGAGCTGTATGCAATCAGTTTTAGCAGATCCTACAGCAACACAGTAACGAACAAACAGTCCCGCAGCAACAGAAGAATGTTACTATAGTAAAGCATTGGCACAACAAATATCAGTTGTATGGAAAACAGTAAAAAAGCCTCCTGTCGTATCAATAGAAACTCAACCCACAAATGTGTGCACAACCTGACCTAGTGCAATAGCTCGACTCCACCAGTTGGGCCTTGGTGACCTTCTATAGCCCGACATTACATTGCGGTATATTTACTCTTTTAGTAATATACCAGTATGCTAGAACTGTGAAGTTGTGCACAGCCTTTGTCCCACTTGTCCTACTTCTTGCCTCTTCTTTCCCTCCCCTTCCTTTGTACACTATATCTTCGCTGTATTCTTTGCTAAATAAACGACATAGAGACAACAGTTCTATGCCACTTTGTCATTTATGTTAAGCCACTAGGAGAATCTGCCTATGGCAAAATGCAGGGCCTGGAGAATCCAGATGATTTCAGAAAGAGCTGGGAGTGCGCAGAGTTGTAGCCGAGTGCCAAGCTGCAGCTGATCAATGGTAGCAGAACCGCACCAGTATATTAGCCAGACCACAGAGCAAGTGTTACCTACCATGCATACACCTTCCTTGAGACCCATGAGCGTTTCCAGTACCCTGGCGTGCGCTGAATTGCTGGGGCAGTACTGCAGCACATAGCGGAGAACGCCCGCGGAACAGGTACCCGGCTCCTCCGCCTGGAAATTTTCACGCTGCGCAGGAGCATGAACTAAAGACAGACATACACAGAAGAGCCAGCAGCAGCAGCAACAGGAGTGTAGATGCAAAAGTAGCAGCCACAGTAGATCGTGAGAAAAACCCACCATAGGGAACATATCGTTATGTCACTGGACACAAGGTGCAGGATAAACAGAGCAAACTAGGAAACAACTCAATCCTAAAGGGAGACATCTCAGTTCATGGATCAGAGAATCTAGCAGGAGCGACAACAGCACTGTGGCGACACATACATGTATGGAGTCGGTTACTGTAGGCCAAAAAAGTATGGATGCTGCTGTGATGTTCCAGGCTAAGACTGTTCGAAGACAACTTACTCAAGCATAGGGGCAGGGTGTTCAAGCACAGGTTGTCCAGGCAGAGGCGATGAGAAGTCAGCGGCAGTGACGCCAGACCACTGGCTACTTGTAAGGGCATCAAGTGGCGGAAGGAGGTGGGTACAAATGCCCCTACCAGCCCTATGGTCTGCATAACGACTGCAATCAACTCTGTAGCCAAACGTTTGGGGACGGCAAGAGAAGTACAGTGGATGATAATGTCAAATTCGGAAGCTAAAGGAAGCAATGGTCAGCATATTTGCAGCTGCCAAATATATTAGGGAGATTCAGTTACTAGTTGCGAACTCGTACATCAGTACACAAAACGAAATCAATTTCGTTTTGTGCTCAAACCGTTCAAACTGTACTAAAATAATTGAAAAAAAGTCCAGTGACTCATGAGCAAGGTGCGCTTTGGTTGCCATGACGACAAGAGAGAGAGAGAGAGAGAGAGAGAGAGAGAGAGAGAGAGAGAGAGAGAGAGAGAGAGAGAGAGAGAGAGAGAGAGAGAGAGAGAGAGAGAGAGAGAGAGAGAGAGAGAGAGGCAGCAACAAAAATACAGGTACAAACGTATGGGTACTAGATCAAACTTCCCGCTTAGGCATGGTGTATCCTTATTTAGGGCAGTGCGATTTCGGAGCTACGTACGAATCAATCAACCCGAACTCGTGTACACAAGTCCAATCTACAAGATCTTCACGGGACTCTACTCCAGATCTGAATCATTGACTTGTTTCGCATGAAACAAACTAGTCACCGAACCTCTCTGAACAGGCCAGGTTTGGCATCTCTATACTGTACATACATACATGTATACGTCAGTGCCTCAGCAGGCACTTCCATAGGTAGGGATCTCAGCGCGTGAACTGCGCAGCCAGTCTGCGCAGGTGAGATTTTCGATCCCAAACGCGTCCCGTGCAGAAATCGTGGAAAAGAACATTTTTTTAGAAATAAATCAAGTTGAAGAAGACAGTAGAAATGGCTGAATATTGCGTCCAGGAAAGCACGTTCTACGGCCATCTCCAAGCTACCTATCTCCCAGACACTCTCTCAGAGGAACTATGGAGGGTCAAAGAGCACAATCTTTCACTCTTGGACGCAGCGTGAACACCTCTTCTACTGAGCGCGATGTCTTCTCTCTGAGTGATAATGGCGGCGATGTTCGCGATAGCCGATGCACTGAAAATCGAAGTTAGGACAATCTAACCGGAGAAAACGTCTGAATTTTTGACTGAATCCTCTCTGAAGTGGGTTCTTGCCGCATGGCAAATTATAGGAAAATCGACCGGGGCGATATCGCCTTGGCCACGCTGTCCTTCGGCGGGAATTACAAAGTATGTTCGAACGACGATGAAGATGACGATTCCGCTAGTGTCCACCGCGTCCGCTAGTGTCGAAAATCGACCGTCGCCATTTTCTGCTGTGTCCGCGAGCTGCACTCAAAACTCGATGACGCAATGTATGCGCAAACACCCTGCGCACCGCACGCGCTGAGATCCCTACCATAGGTGTACAAGACTAGGTGAGCGAAGACCCCTGGAGACTACCTTACGGCGATCAGACCACATGTGACCAGTGAGAAGAACTGCACAGTGTATATAGAGTATGCCATGCAAAGCAGCAGCAACAGACTACATGCTCGGGCCATGTGCACAAAAGATTGCAGGCTCGCTGCTCCACAGAACAAGTCATGCATTCACTGGCCGCCGTTCCACATACCATCACATCCTTGTGCTTCCACCTTGATCGTTTGTAAATAATTGAACAAGCTGCCAATGGCCTTCAGCAGAGAAACTACATCAATGTAGTCATCGCTGTCCGGTGAGCGCAGTTTCCTGAGCAAGCATCAAGCAAAAACAACATGCGCAAGTCACCTAATAAGAGAGTAAGGATTACAAGTTGTTATACTTTGGAATATTATCGCCTGGCGTGCAGTTAGCTGTGCTGAATTGGATAGCACAAATCCAATAATTCCTCAGGGGTTGCAGGGCAAGGATGTATTTTACTGAACCATGTCTCTACCGATGCTGCCTCCAAGCACGACCAAAGATAGCAGTGGCAACCAGAAGAGAAGCAAGCAGAGGTAAGCACGTGAAGTAAAGGCTAGAAGGTAGATATTCCTCCACACGTTTGCAGCCGAATAAGATCTTGTCACTCAGAAAAAGCACAACTTGAGGCACCCAAATACTAACAATATCTTCAGGTATGCATCATTCATTTATTCAATCAGTAACATTGAGATTGCATCACGAAAACAAGTCGTTCTCTACATCACAATCAGCTTCGCATGACTCATACTCACTTGAACAGAATCTTGTCAATGGCAATGAAAGATTTGGCCATTTCCGTTGCCTGAGGCAGGATAACAGCCCCGGGCCGAGATGCATTTGCTTCATAGCGTGAAATGCATTGCTTTATGTCCAGCACTGCCTTGGCATCTGTGATAGAAGGTACAGAAATAGAAAGATGAAGAACAGAGGGGGGGGGGGGGGCAGACAGATAACGAGCGGTGTATCAATGAAGGATAGCTTTCGCGATAGAGGTTCGCTCTACGTAATTATGTATGAAAAATAAGGAAGGAACTGCACGCAATTTTCACAAGTAAAATTTTTCGCTGTTTGGTTTCCCTCTACGTGATTTCTTGACGACTGCTAAGCATGCCTTGTTGCATCGAACAGCGTTCTCCATTTTGTTTTCCACGTGTTGTGGACATTGTGTTTCGCAAGGCTTGACCGTTGCCATGGATAAATTTGGAAAATGAGAAAGATATTTCAAAACGTCCTGCAGAGGAGGGAATGTAGGAAAGCACTACGGAAATCCATAGAGAGATTTATGTATGAAAGTTGCCCTCGCTCCCCGGCGCGTATGACATACAGATTTTCATACTTAAATACGTAGAGGGAAACCTGCCCGAAATGATTCAAATCGCACCTACACTGTCAGCAGCAAGTGCATTATCACCATTGCAACAGTAAGACGATCCCGGTCCGGCGGCCACGCAAACACCAAGCCGCAAGCACACATAGCGCAAGCCTGATCACAAGGACTTACACTGCTCTGTGACTTTCGTCTCATGACGAACTGTCGACAGGCACTTGGGCACACGAGGATACGCTGTTGCATCAGATGAAAATCCTTCTAGTCCCTCATCAAGTGCAAACGATGGCCTCATCTGAAGCAAGAATGGAACATTGCGTGAAATAGGCACAGGGGATAATAGAATAATGGGAGGAGGAAGAGGAGGAGCTGTTCGTTTACTAACAAAATACTAAAATAGCGTGTCAAACCAAGGTAGTGAGAAACATAAAAGTTACCAGCTGGTCATGGTAACTGCGAAAATAACATTAGGTTCCGCAGAGTTTGAGGCACTGAGTCCAATGGTCTTCAGGGAATTTTCTAGAACCACCCCAACCGGTTTTCGACCGGTTGAAATTGTTGGCGACCGGTTGAAAAGTTACAAATCAGTTCCAACCGCCCGTACTTTTCTGTGGGTGAATGGAGCTGTGAATGGTCAAACGCTTTTTTCTGGACGGATACTTCCAGCGAAGCCGCGTGGGCTGGTACTAGGGTCCTCTGCTTATATCTTTGCTACACTCCAGCACCAAGAAATCTGTTAAATTGCTGTTGAGTGCCATATTTGGGTTGTATTTTGAAAAAAATTTCCGGGCCGACCCCCCCACTCTTCATTGGACCGTAACCGGTTGGAAATTCGTCCTAGAATATACCCTGGTCTTGGTCAAAGGCAGCTATGACACATCGCTTGTCAGATACTCCCAATAGGATTTGTTTGTGCATTACGCCGCTTTCCTGCTCGATTTGAGAACCACGGAGCCAAAAAATTCAGAACACATACGTAGTCTTCTGGGCACCGAATCGCCAGGCCATGGTCTGAAGCGCTTGATGTAACCAAGCCGTGCACCATGGTGCTGTACACTGTAGTATGCACAGTGTTGTGTGCCTAAAACAAGACTGGTAGCTGTACTGCTGAGCAGCATGCATAGAAGCCTGGTCTGTTACTCGGCTTCTGCAGAAAAATGACTGTAAACAATACGCTGTCCAATCAATCTCCACAGTTTCAAGTTTCACTTCGCTGCACAACGGCACCTACCACTCTTCACCTGACCACTGAAAAAGCATTAGACGGGAAGTAAACCCAAAAATCAAAATTTCACCAGTTGTCTTCGGGGTGCTGAGTCGAATGGTTTTGGTCCGAGGAAGCTGAGACGCTCCCTTCCTCCTTTTTTCCCAATCGAACTCGCGCACTTCCACCGAAACTTGGTGACTGCGCCCTACTAGATGGGGATTTGTATGCAAAAAGTCACTAAAAGCGCCGTTTCGTTCTGGACAAGAACGGATGAGCACGATTGGTCCATATGTTGTAGTCTTTTGGACGCTGAGCCGACTGGTATTGGTCCGAAAAGGCTGCGACACAGCGTTCGGTCCTTATTCCCAATCGAACACGGTTGAGTAAGCGGTCACGTGCTCATGCGTACACCAGTCACCTGGTCACCGTGCCTGCAGGCTACAACTTACAGCCTGTTTGAGCGCGTTCCTGTCACTCGAGTTGAACCTTTTAGTTGAACCTTGGTGTGAAAGTTGTAGCCTGCAGGCACGGTGACCAGGCGACTGGCGTATGCACGAGCACGTGACCGCTTACTCAACCGTGTTCGATTGGGAATAAGGGCCGAACGCTGCATTGCAGCCTTTTCGGACCAAACCAGTCGACTCAGGGTCCACAAGACTACAACATATGGACCAATCGCGGTCATCCGTGCTTTTATAAGAACGGAACGGCGCTTTTAGTGACTTGCATACAAATCCCCATATAGTAGGGCGCAGTCACCCAGTTTCGGTGGAAGTGTGTGAGTTCGGTTGGGAATAAAGGAGGAAGAGAGCGTCTTAGGCTTAGCTTCCTCGGACCAAGACTATTCGACTCAGCACCCCGAAAGACTACAACTGGTGAAAATTTGATTAATATTCAAAAGTGTAGAAGTTTCTGGAACCAAATAATCTACTCTGTGTGAAATTGCTATGTACTATGCTTTCTATGTGGCAAGCCTCGAACATGTCACAAAGGAATATCAAATTTGAAAACACAAGTCAAACCTCCTTGCACTTGTGGCTTCAAATACAGTAGTTTGATATCCAAATCAAACCAACTGAATTCGAAGGGGTCACTTGAAACCTTCAGTATTGAACTGGATTTCGAACACACAATTGTTGGTAGTTACTAAGCGCTTAGGACGAAATAATGCAGTGCTCTTCTGATCGCCGTGAAGCTGCGGCATCAAATTCTACACAACAAGTGCTTGCATATCTCTGGGCTGGTACGATCAGTTCAAGACGTACCAATTTCTAATTTCGATATGGTTCAACGCAGTGTCACAGCAATTCATGCACAATTCCTTCCACAAGTAAGGACCTAAAGAACTGAACTCCCGCAGATCTTTGAGCATTCCGTCGGACGAGAAACTAACACTTTCCACTGCCCTTTTCATCACAAAATGATAACCCACCTGAACAGGTGAGGCCATAATTAGGAAATACTAAGTTGTCCAGAATCCAGACTGCAAGCCATGGCCGAAGAAACGTAGCATTAAACCAACGCAGTCCACATCCCTTCGTTCTCACATCCCAGAGAAAAGGAAATAAGCACTCTATCCCAATGGCATCAATATATGAGTACTGAACATTCAAGATCTTGAATAATTTACTTCCAATATCAAGGAAGGCAAAACACAAACTTTGGATGTAGTTTGGTAAAAGGTTCAGATTTCCGCCCCAGAACACAGCACAGATCACGATACAGACGCCATTCAAGCTGTCGCTAGTGCCAAGCAGCGTAGCGCACTTCATGAGTACACACACCCATCCCTAGCCCTGATCCGGCCGGCCTAGCTAGCCTGCTGGCCGGCGCCCTTGTTTGTTCGGCCAACGCTACTCGCTAGCTAGCTTCGCGGTTGTAAATCTACCGGTAAATCTACCGGTACGGCTCGTAGATCTACCATCGCCGCAACCTCCCGCATCGGCATCAGGTCAGGCCGGAAGTCCCTTTTTTGCAGAATGAGTCGGGCGCCCTGAGTTATAAAACAACTACTCTGGGTCCGCGAATGTGTACTCAGTGTAGGGAGGTTCTCGTAGTCTACCACTCAGGGAGTCGTAAAATACCGTATTTTACGACTCCCTGCCACCACTACACTTCCACTTGCACTCCCGGTACGGATCCTGATATCGCGGCGATCTACTCAGCTCATCATGCGTGGCTTGAAATTCCCATGATTGGGAGGGCTACTTCAGAAGCCTTCGAAGACATTCCTTGTTGTGAAGTCTGAGTGTCGGGCGGAGGCAGAGCGAGCCTTCGCAGGGTCTGGCATCAAGATAGCTGGTGAGGGTGACAACTTGGTTCACAAGTCGGGACAACTTGAAGGCATTTGCCTATGATTTGGGCGCTGCTATCGGCTCAGAGGAGTTTGTCTCTGCCTATCTGGAGGCAAAAGTTCAAGCATGGACCAACCAGATTGAGCGACTTGCCAACGTAGCAGCTACACATCCTCACGCTGCATTTGCTGCTTTCGTCTTCGGTTTGCGTCACCGGTGGACATTCCTCCAACGCACAATGCCTACTGTTGGTGATCACATGCAGCCTCTACAGGATGCTATTCGCAGCCGTCTACTGCCAGCTCTGACCAAGCATGAAGTGAGCGAGCTGGAGATGGAGATGGTGGCTCTGCCTGCTCGACATGGAGGCTTGTCTTTCGACAACCCTGTTGAGGACTCTCCACGCAAGCACACTGCGTCTTTAGAGTGCACCACTCACCTCCCAGCTCAGATTGCTACCGGCGGATCGGAGTTGCTGGAGAGTATTCGGCTGGACCAGGCAACCAAATCGGCGGTGCGGATTCGCCACCGCGCAGTACTGGACGCAACAGCTACCGCTATCCTAGACCGCCTGCCGCAGCCACAACAGCAAGCAATGTCTTTGGCACGCGAGAAGGGCGGGTCCAGTACCCTGACCACCGTCCCTATAGCTGAGCACGGTTTCAGCTTTGATGTGAAAGCTGACTTTCACGACCATATCCGGCTCCGGTACTGTTGGCCCCTGGACAACCTGCCAGCATCCTATCCCTGTGGCTCAAGGTTTTCAGTCGACCATGCCCAAATTTGCAAGCTGTCGGGGTTCATCGACATGCGACACAATAATCCCACTGACTTCCTCGCATCGTGATGAAAGAGTTCCATCGTGATGTCGAGCATTGCAGCCCCTAACTGGCGGCACCTTTCACCATTGGCCCAGCCAACACTGATCCTGATGCCCGTGCCGACCTGCGGGTGAAGGGATTCTGGACTGATAGCCGCAACGCATTCTTCGGTACACGGGTGTTTTATCTACACGCATTAAGCTATCGTGCTAAGTCCCTCCCCTCCCTCTACCGAAGGTTTGAACGCAAGAAGAAGCGTGCTTACGGTGAACGTGTCAATGAAGTCGAGCATGGCTCCTTCACACCGTTAGTGTTCTCCTCCTGTGGTGGCATGGGCCCAGAAACAGCCGTGGTGATCAAGAGGCTGGCGCACGGCTTGGCTACCAAACGCAACGCTGCCTATAGCCGGGTTGTAGCTTGGTTGCGGTGCTGCTTGGCATTTTCTCTTGCCAGGTCTGCCATCCGTTGCATCCACGGATCACGCTCTGTTCGCCGTCGTCACTTCGACCTCGCGCCTGTCGACCTCGTCCAGGCTGAGGCGCATCGGGCTCGACATTAGACTGTATTCACAGCCATATAATCTCCTTTCTTCCTGTTGTGTAATTACTATCCGGCGTGTATTTGCCGCCATATTGCCAGGTGCGTGTTTATCACCATAATTATGAATAAAATACTCAGGGGTACATACCCCCCCCCCCCCCGCCTACACACAGTGGTAGCATATGAAATCCAACTTCCAGCAGAAGCGCGCGCTCATTTTTTTGTGTGACAAAAGAGTGGTAATATTGAAACTCGTCCAAAAGGTGGCCGGTTGACCCAAGTGACATGATACAAACAGAAACGTGCTCATTGCACAGCCTACATCATACATGTAGCCACACATACATACATGTATACTAGTAGTCAGTATCATACGACTCGAGCTCATGTTGTAGATGTTAACCATGAAGTCGCGAATCACCCTGATATGGCAGCTCACCTCCAACTCAGCTCAGACGACTCCAACATGATTAGCAGTCGGCATCGTACTTCAGTATTGTACGGGCTTCTCTAGGCAATGATATCACTGTCTACATGATTGTATAGGCATAGGCATACATCTGTGGCCTAAAGCGTCATGCCAGGACATAACGTGCGGTAGTACCCAGCTTTCCTTTCTGCTAGCATAGCAGTGCCTGTGCCTGTGCATGTTCTGCACGACTATCACCATGATCACTAGCTGGCCATAAATAATAAAAACGCGAAGTACAATTTGCGACTCATCATGCCCAGCCACGTGCATATCGGAATTACATTGTAGTTCTCCTCCTGTTCGCTCACTATTGAGTATTGTACAGTCATGTAGCTTGGTCAGGGTCCACTGGTTTGGGGGACATGCTGTACGGTTACGGGTATGTACCAGGGAGATGGGTTACGCTTATCTCCAATCCCAGACCGCAGCATCTCGTGCCAACAGGAGGATCTAGGACAGTCATGTCAGTTGCGGATGTCTGCAGCACGTGATATGCCTGCATATTCGTGACTTTGACAGATTGCAATGGAAAAATGCACAGGCAGGCATACAAGGGCTAGTTCAATAGTCAGCTGGCCAGAACCCAGCCCTGTGGAAGCTTGACACGGTTGTACTGTTATCGGAGAGCGTTGAAATAATAATAATTCCAAAAGAGTAAGCTAATCCCTTTACACGCTTCCGCAACTTTCGAATTCAGTTCGGAGAATGCTAGCGGCCTCTACCCAGCATGTATCACTTTGAGCGTCTCTAGCGTGTTGTGTAAGATACAATGAAAAATTCATGTAACTGTGTGGCAAATTGCCAGGGTGTGGAGATGTCTACTCGATCAGGTTTTATGCTTCACGGAATCCACAGATACTAGTAGCCTTCAAGACTGCTTCTTACTCACGATGATGGTGTATGCCAGAACCTTCGTGATCCTTTGGAAATGTGAATGCAACGTCGTACATTTCTTAATCCATTGCTTGGCAGCAGTGATGGGTGCCGAGGTGATATTGCCAGAATCAATGTGGGCTGTTACTGTCCTTCCATCTTCTTCACATCACTGGCTTCACTGCACCTGCACACAATGACCTGAGTAACCAACTTGGGTATCCATTTCCAGGTCTCAGGGGCAGTGCTTCGAACCACATTCAAACCACGCCAACAACACGTACTTTAATAGGTAGCCAACAACACGTACTTTAATAGATGGCCACTGAGTCTGAAAATACCTACCGGTATACAAGCCTACCCCTGACTGAGCTCAGCATTATTAGTTGTCTGATGATTGCCGAAGGGCATCAAACCAGTGGTAGCAACTAGCAACGAGTGGGAACAGTGATACTGTGTAGCGCGTGTGTGCATGTGGAGTCAGAAACACATGATTGGATCTTGGTGGTTAGACGCATGTTGCGTACTATATACTGGTACAGTACATGGCGATGCATTATTATGGTGACGAAAGATGTAGTTGAGTTCATCCACTGAAAACGTACTTCCACTGTGTCCAGAAATACAGTATAACGATAAGAGAGTAATTTCGTCTACTAGAATCTGCGTCACCGAGGTAATTTTTTTAAAGTTCAAAGCACACGATCCTACTGGTAATGTGGGGTAACAGTAAAGTGGGACAGAAGACTAGGACAAACAGACAAAAGGGGTAGGACAAAAGGGGTAGGACATGTAAAAGCAAGGTGCAGGTGAGGCGAGTCCAGCTAGTCCGATCAGAAGTTGTAAACAGGACACTTGATCGGACTCCGGAGCTGTTTACCGTCTGCTGGCGAGTATACTGGTCTCTGGTTACAGTCAGGAGCACTGTTTCCATACACTGTTTCCTCTGCTTAGCGATGATGTGCTGTCATCATCATACCTGGTAAGCTATCAAGCAAGGCCTTCACATAGCATAATCTTCAACTGCAGAGTCACGATCGGTGACGTCGTGTGTGCAGCGACCTCTTCGTCCCATCCCCATGTCAGCCCAGTAGTGGCACGAGAGAGCGGAGCAATGCATGCCCAGCGCCACCTGTCGCAGACCTCTCTCAATCCTCCGTTACACCTCGCCGGGAGTTGGGAGGCAGCGCCTACACGCCTGCGCGGGGGCATCAGCAATAATCGCCTTCAGAGTTCAGTCTCGGACGAAGAAATCCGCAGTTAGTCGGAGCGTGGTGCTTTCATTGACTGCCGGCGACATTTCTGACTCTGTGTCCTCCGTGGGGGAAACTAGTCAACCAGCTTCGCTTGGACGACCTTCGTCCTCAGCGCCCGCCAGAATGGGCGTTCTGACGTACTGCGTAGTTCTGGCTCTTGCCCTGATCGCCGTTATTCATGGTAAGATTCTCGTGTGATAAGTAATTAGTTACTGTCCGAGGATAGATTCATGTACATGTACATGTGTGCTGAGTGTTCCATGTTGACTATTGTGGTCGCGATCATGGGTTGCACTGCGTCGGCAAGCGATGTCTACGAACTGCAGTCTGGAAATTGTGACCCACGTTTCTCGGATCTATGCTCCATTGTGCGCCCAAGCCCTTCACGAGTGTGCGGTGTGCCACCGGCATAGGAAAGCCGATTAGTGCGGAGTTTTAGAAGGTTTAGTGGTTTTCATGCAGGGGGATTTCCGAGCGGGAGCGGCCTTGGGCTACGACCTACCCATAGTATTGTTGATTTTGACTCTCCCTGCGCAGGGACTGGGGGATCTGTCTCCATGGACGCGTCGCGATGCTAGGTTTCAGCGTAGCATAGAGGCTTGAGATAGTAACAGGTAGTGGCAGGTGTAACCCGAGAAGCCACATTTCCAATCTCCGCTCATAGAGCAACAGTGATCGGTCACAGCAGTCAAGGCACACAGCTTGAAACAGCACACCGCCTAGATCGAGTTGGGTCGGGAATGTCGTCGAGAGCTAGGTGGGGGTGCGCTGTGGATGGGGTGTTGATGGTGGTGGTGGTCATCACCCATTTTCACGAGCTCTTCGCGGGATGTTGGCGGAAAAGGATAGTACACGTCTCGTAGTTTCTGCGAGCTCTCCTAACATTTCGTGCGTCCTGTAAGCCATCCAGGTGCTTTCATGTTCTCACAACAGCGCCATCATCTGCCCCTTCCCTACCGCAGGACGGTGTGTGGATCATGTCTACAGGATACGGAACGTTACGTTCAAGTTCGGACAGTGTCTCATATCCTAAGGTGCATGTGCCGCGGACTCTGCTGCCTCAGCCCTGGCATAACTCTCTTATCCTGGCCGGGAATCTCGAAGGGAATAGATTGGAGATCAAGACCGATGTACATAATGTAACTTACTGTGGACCTATGTTCACTGCATGTGTATGCTGCCTATCAAGCGCTAGCTGTCCCCACATAGTCGCTACAGCCCTGTCAGTCCGTAGTCTTGCAGTTTCCCGCGACAAGCTGACAATTGTTTTGCACGCCCCGGCCACGCGTACCAGACGACAGTCTGGCGACAGTCGAATCCAACGCCCTTCGCGCTATGGTCCGTAGTATGGATTGGTTTGGTCCGTGATCAGAATGATGTTCGCGGAAGGCTCAGATCACACAAGACGCAACCACCTAGCTTAGTAGCTACATGGCTGTAGTGTAGGCTGTAGCAGTATCGAGTTCGACTAGACTTCTAATCTAGTGCTTTGACTGTGTAGATGGGCAGCCAAGTGACCGGTGACTCTCATACTCATACTAGTGAGCAGTGTGTAGCGCGATCAACCCGTGCAAAGGACGGAGCCGGAGGACCCTTTGCCAGGTTTAGTCTAGATCTACACGTGTAGTGGGACTATTCAGTATTCTACATGTGGGGCTATTCTCGAAATCTGGACTGCGGTCCAGTGCGGAGATATCGAGATATGCACATGGCCGTGATGCACATACTCATTTGTACGACGTTCATGTATGTACATGTATACGGTAATCATTGCGAGAAGCCTCAGAAGGAGACCATGTCACTGATTGTGAACTGCGAAAGGAAGTCCGCAATCCGAGTCTTGCACTTGTTGGTAGACGCACACCAGTCCATGGTAGATCTACACGGCATGGTATACAGGTGCGAGTCGGCTCTGATCAGACATCATAATCCTGATAATCAGGCATGATCTCGTTGACGATTAGAAAATGCCGGTTCCGGGCGCTTGCGCTGCGACTCATGCGTAGCTCAAAGCTGCTTTCTTGGTGGTCTTCTTGCTTCTCCTCGCTTCTCTTCGATTTGTTTTTTCAATGGTGGATACTTATCAATGACCATTGGCGTTGCCTTGGTCTCCAACGTGTCGGCGATAGTTCAGCTCAGCTAACCTGTAATCATCAGCTAGTGCTGCAATGCCAATGGCCAGAATAGCGGCCAGGATACTCGTACACAGCACTGAGTGTAATAGACTAATACCAGGAGAAGTCCAATTCAGTGTCGTATTGACTACACCCCCTCGCAGTATGAATCTGACTGATGGCTGTAGTGTCGAGCGGCCCCTTGATAGGAATTTTGTCGTGAATCATACTACTGATTGACAGTGATTGTACTATATAAATCAGTCTAATGCGTCGAAGTTTCGGACGGTCATCAACGTGCATGTTCGTTTGGTGGCTGATATCCGATGGAGGGGCCAAGTGCTGAGCTATTATTTCGCCTGCATGGCCCGTAAATCCTGTTCTACACCAGGGAGTCCTACTCGAGACTCCCTGTTCTGCACTGAGTGACTACAGTACTAGTATGCAGCCACGGATTTCTGCTTCTCACACTGGCAGCCATCCGCCACTCGTCGCCAAACTGTACACGATGGTAGATCTACAGTGTGCCGTCGAATTGTGTAGAAAGCTTTGAATGAAGCACCACTGCCGCATGATCTTTGGACTGCATGTGAAGTTTGAAGTGCCTATTGCCATAATATATATTATTGGATAGGCTGTAGTGTAGGGTGCATTACACACGGAATAGCATCGTTGTGCACAGACTCAGTGAGTTCATGGCTGGTGTATTGCCCGCTTGTACGCTGTAGTGACATAATTAATATTATGGTCTTGTGTACTGTTACCATGTGTTATCCTACACAGGCCAGCCAGATCCTGGTACGGGCTTCAACGCCAAGCTAAGCAAGACTCTGACGATCAGAAAAACCGGCTGGACCTCACTGACTGGCTACAGCACCGCAAGTATGCATATGAACAGGCCCGGTCATAATTTGCGCTGCCCCTTGATCATGCTTGATTACTAGCAACGGCTCAGTGCATGTACATGCATGTGTGCACACCAGGACGTTGTGCATTCACTCAGATCTCTCTAATCCGGACAGTCTGGGACCGGGCGCATGACTGTCCATAACTTGAAATTTATCATCCTCTTTATGGCTGCACGTTTTGCAGGATGCCCTGAAGTGATCCAGGCGCCATTGCCTGACCCGTTTCTATACGCTCAGTGCGGGTACAATTGCACAATACACCTGTGGGAATTCAGGTGCTAGGCTAGCAGTGGGCTATGTGAGACTGCTGGGCTTACGTGCAATGCCGCAGAAGTGAGCTAGACACCATCTAAAGTAGAGTGTGAGAACTGACAATGACCGTCGCAGTGTTGTCTCACATCATGACCCGGTTGACCTGATTGAATGCTGCAAGTTGCAAGCTGCAGCCAGGTTGTTACTTTTGTACGATGTGATCCCAGCCACTAATGCAAAAAGTACAGGTGAAAACTCCAAACAAGCTTCACGTCCTGAGCGGAGTGAAGAATTCAGGAAAATCGGGAAGTGGAGAATATCTTGGACTTTGGCAGAAGAGGAACAATGTTATCCCGAACTCCTTATGATAGCGGCAGTTAAATTTGCATCAGCGCGGCAGAGCGACTGTGTAGTTTTTGCTGTTTTTGAAGAGGCATTATGCTGGTTGAGAAATCGAAGAACGTGTCCCATTTTGTAGTCTACTCATCTCCCTAACACACAATCACTACCCTTAACTGGTGGTCAGGAATGTTGGCCAGGTCAGTTGTCCTCTTCGATCTACTGCTTCAAGCGGAGACACTGCAAACCCTGTTAATGTCAAAGAGTAGGAAATCCGCTCCCGGAGAATCCGGCTTACAATGGAGGTTTGCGTTGTGGAACATTGCATTATGTAGAAAGTACATCGATGGCATTGATGTATATTTTCGTCTTTAGTCCCAGGCTGGGAGTTTGCGCTAAATCCCGTTGTGTCTGTGTGTTGTTCTGTGCCCGGCAGAGGACGGAGCTAGACTGAAGTTTGTTCGCACGGGCTTCAACTTTGCCAACGGCGTGTACACCGTGCCCAAGTCGGGAGTGTATTTTGTCAGCGCACAGGTACGGGAAACCCTTTGCCGCTTGCCATCACATCATGGGAAACTCAACTGGGCCAACGTTTTTAAATACTCTAACTTACTAGTAGCGTCTTGGTTGCCCTAGAGGACGCCCAAGTTCACAGCTCTTGTTATGATAGTCCATATCTGCAGCGAAAAGAGGTACTGTAGCAAAGAGCGAGAATTAGGGGGCAAATTGCCCACACATTGATGTTTTGCGTGCATAAGTGCATAACGTAAGGCGGGACATTTAATTTATGACCCGACAACATCTGGCTAGACTCTGTAATTCAACAACTCAGGTCACCCGCTATTGGCTTTTCTCAAGTTCCATGAACGTTACATTTGGCGACTTTCCAACAGGCTCTACGCCCCTGTAGAAGAGAAGGGCAACATGTGACCAAATGAGCTCAGAACTGATACGCACCCTAACCGAGTATCCTACTTATCCCAGGTACATCTTGTACCTGCCATGGACAACTGACAACTTCATTTGCAGGTGGATAATAACTGTTATTTGCTTTTCATCTCGAATATTGCAGATATAAGATAATGAGTGTTGAGACGTCACAGTTTTGACCTTGCATGTCGCTGGGGATGAAGTGTGTTTACAGTGTGTGTGTGTGTGTGTGTGTGTGTGTGTGTGTGTGTGTGTGTGTGTGTGTGTGTGTGTGTGTGTGTGTGTGTGTGTGTGTGTGTGTGTGTGTGTGTGTGTGTGTGCGCGTGTGCGTGTGCATGTGCGTGTGTGCATGTGCGTGTCCTACACCAATGTCATCTTGGTACTACATACTATCCAGGAGGGAACTCACATTTTGTCGACTTTGCTCTGCATTCACACTGCAGGTTTCCATCCAGAATGGCAACGTTGGCTACTTCCGGCTGCTGGTCGCCATCAACAGCCAAAACAACGTTCATAACTCCATGCACGCCATCAAGTCCAATGCCAAGTGGTACATCTACTCCATGCATGTCAATGGTAAGTGCACGGTAACCGTCACTGTGAGCCATGCAGTCAGCTCAGTGTAGGGTGTGCTAGAGGCCAGTTGTAACAATCAGCACAGTGAAGACACCACGCAAATCACCCTTCCAAGTCCACATCTTTTCATCTACATTCGCGAACATGTTTAGCGACTATCTCACCACCTGCCAAACACCAGTCTCCAGACTGAAGAAAGCACTAGCCTCTGCTTCCTCACAAGCAACATTTTTCAAAAAATTCCACAAGCACATTCATTGCCTTCTCGTTAGGTGAATACAGGCAGACAGGAAACTAATTTTGTAGAACAGTATATATTACACAATGTTAGGGTGATATAAGCAGCGGTAAGAGGATTAGCGAGAACAAACACACAACGATATACATAATTATATGTAGCAAGTAAATAAACCGTCAGAAATACCTATATAGCAAGTGTTAGTTCTCAAACATATAAACATATTGCAAGTCCCACGGAGGGTATACAATTAAATCATCAGCTGACATGCGTTGTATGCAGTGGCAAAGCGACGTGTTTTGTTTGCCCTTGCTGGTTTGCCACTTAACACTTCGCGCCGATAAGCGAGTCGCTGAACCACACCATAATACATCGTGCCAATAAGCGAATCCACTGACTCGCTACCATTTGTTTGCACCACCATGACATCATTACATGGCACCATGACATCATTCTCAAAACTGTTTAAGCAGGCACAAGTGGTAGACGTGTGAAGAGGTCGGCGTAAGTGTGATGTGCATTGTGATAACAATAGACAGCGAATGTACAGAGGCTAGCAAGTGTTGGTATCCTACCGATAAGCTTTAGCGTGAATTTGTTCCTTTTTTTATAGCATATTTACATTGTATAATAGTCGATGTACTGACAGGTATTTTCTTTTCCCATATCCACCTGACGAGACGGCATGGAAGTATGCTGGGAAATTTTCCTTGTGATAAACCTGAAGCTACTTCTCTTCTGCAGTGACTCGGGTTGCATTTTCTCTCCTAAAAAGGCCGGTGGTCTTTTTATGCGTTTTAAACTGCACTTTGCATATACGGGTGCGTGATGGACCATTCAGCTTTGAAGACACTCAGTCTCACATTGCGGTGGATACTACGAGCAAATGTTCACGTGGAGGGTGGATGGTCATGAGTTGGAGCTCTCCTCCCTTGCTTGTGAATCCCTCTTCCGCTGTCATTACAACTGGGCGTGGCGTCAATGTATCTTAGGGTAGAAATTGCGGGCAGGTACTGGGTACACATCATCCAACCCTACTTGTTTTTGTTCATGTACTTTTTCTTGTGATAACTCCCTCTTGACTTGTGCGGTGAAGCAAATGAATCTTGACTACAAATGATTTCCTCACTGCGGCAAGGAGAGAGGAGTGCTTCTTGTATTTCATGTTTTCACGACCATCAGGAATGAAAACTTGAAGCAAGTTGGAGCAGATTGCTTCTATCTCCTTGCAGTCTAATGGCACTCTTCTCCATGGCATATTTCACTCTTCAGTCAGCAGAGCTCTCTGTTAGCTGATGTTAATATTTCTCTTGTTCAATTTTTCTCCCAGACATGGCCTGTAAAGATGGTGAAATGCACGTTTGCATATGTGTCTTGTGTGTGTGTGTGTGTGTGTGTGTGTGTGTGTGTGTGTGTGTGTGTGTGTGTCGATATGTGTGTCTCTATATGCATGCGTGTGTGTGTGTGTGTGTGTATGTGTGTGTGTGTGTGCGTGTGTGTGTGTGTGTGTGTATGTATGTATGTATGTATGTATGTATGTATGTATGTATGTATGTATGTATGTATGTATGGCTGTGTGTGTGTGTGTGTGTGTGTGTGTGTGTGTGTGTGTGTGTGTGTGTGTGTGTACACATGTACGTGTGTTTGTGTATGTGTTTGTAATTGTGTCTGCCTGTCTGTTTGTTGGCTCTTTGCCTGCCTATGTCAACATGCATGCGCATGCCCACAGGATTCCTGTACCTGAGCGAAGGTGACACCATCGTGGCAAACGTGTTCTCGCAGCGGGACACGCTCTTCCAGATGCTTACCACGTCCTCCTTCAGCGCTATGTACATGGGTCCAGTAAGTGATGTACAATGTAACTCAGTCCTTCTACGGGGCTATATTCCATCTGCCATGGTTCTCCGGGCGTATGTTCCATCTGCCATGGTTCTCCGGGCGTATGTTCCATCTGCCATGGTTCTCCGGGCGTATATTCCATCTGCCATGGTTCTCCGGGGCTATATTCCATCTGCCATGGTTGGCTCTCACCCTTCATCTCAACTGATTAGTTGGCCATCTTTTAAATAAAACATGCCAGGAGATGTTGGAGGCAGGAGATGTTAATAAATAATAAATAAATGAACGCAGAGAGCTGCATTAGAATTGCACACTGCTGAAATATACATGTACTTCTTCAGAACATTTCTCTCCAAGGCATCACACCCATGACTGCTTGTCCACAGAACATTTACGTAGATATTCGAATTTTACTAGAGGTACTGTGTCCAGTATACTGTAAGGGGTCGTCGCAAAAGTTTTCTGTCGTCCCTGAAACGAACATCGTTCATTTCGTACTCGGACCCCCTCCCCTCCCTCTGAAACGAACACAGCTTGCTATGCTGGACGACGAAAATCGCATGCATGTGCATGTCATATGTACAGTGTCGGTTGACTTGCGATTTTGGCTCGCACCCCCTCCCCCCCCCCCCCCCCCCAAATGAATCATGTTCGTTTCAGGGACGACATAAAACTTTTGCGACGATCCCTATGGGCGCACAATTCATCACATGATGCCCATAGCCTCGCTATGCTGCGTTTTTGCCTAGGGCATCATGCATGTTATTCGAACTGATAGAAACATCTTTGCAATACGATTATTGGGTACACGTGTTTGTATTGCTAAGATGTTAATATCAGTTCGAATAACACACATGATGACCTGGGCAAAAACAAAGCACAGCGAGGGCACTGAGCGTTTAAGCTCTCTCGTTATATTAGACCAATGACACGAACGTACACTGCAACTAGCAACAATGGTGTGGTGAGCGCACCTCATTCTACATACTATTTACTTTCACACTGATTTACTGGCTACTTAGGTCTTCCAGCACGTTGGTTTCTCAGCTGACCTGTGGGGCAGTCGAAGTTTCCGCAAGACCGGCTGGTCTGAGATCACGGGCTACAGCACTACGGCCTACAACTACCTGTGGAACAACGGCGACGGGTTCAGCACGAGCAGCGGCCGGTTCACCGCTCCTTGCGACGGCGTTTACTACGTGGCTGGTAACATTCGCATGGATGGCGCCAATGGTAAGCGGAGCACGTGGCCTGTATGCATTGCACCTTGTGCCAGTGGAAGAACCAAATGCCTCTAGCATCAGGCCAGTTTGCAAGTGAGTTATTGCGCTTGGCGTTGATACATGTACATCACGACCAGGCTGGAATCTGGATGACGCTGGCATTTTCATGCACTCAGGTACCGACTAGCATGCATACACATGCATTTGAAGCAGTTTCCCCTCACAATAGGCTAATGTTTCCACAAGCAGTAGTAACCTGGGCCCAGGTGTCTACTGCTTGTGGAAAGTCACGCCAGCATGCATCATTGAACACGGTGACTCTGTCGCTATCCTGTCACCGTGTACCTGCCATGTGCAGTACATACGAAGCTAAAGAAGACTGGGTCCGGTTTGAACGAGAAGTGGATACTTTTTTTGACGACCCGGCTGTATTTAATGTCGTCGTTCTCACCCTGTTGTGGCATGCCTTTCAGTGTTCAGTTCGTACCCACATTATCCACGGTTCTTCGTGGCAGAATGCTAAGTACGAGTATACAGAATTATTCTCGGTGAACCTGTAGCGCAACTGGCGGTTGAGTTGGCTATGGAGGCTAAGTATGGAGATCTGGTGTGGGAAGGAAGCTGAGTTGGCTATGGCGGCTAAGTATGGAGATCTGGTGTGGGAAGGAAGCTGATCTATAGTGTTTACATTTGTCTTTCTGCACTTATCTAACAGGCAACTACTTCCGACTTGTCGCTTCTGTCAACGGATCTTCAAACACTAATGCAGGGCTTGCATCAGTTGAAGGAGTCCCACGCGCTCCTTACTACACACAGAATGTTGGAGGTGCCGTACACCTGAACAAGGTGTGTTGGATAGACGTAAATACCATAGGTACTAGATCCAGATACAGGTACAGGTACCGATACAGAGATAGAGGATGGAGGAGGAGACAGGCACCAGCACCGTCAGAGATAGAGGCAGCTCTCAAAAACACCTCAGCAGACCTCTTGCAGTGCACCATACATTGTACATAACTATGCAGTCTTCACAGTAGGGGCACTAACAAATACCCACCTGTCTTGATCAGAACCACTAAAGTCATTCTGAGTCCCCAAGTGTACTTGAAAGGCTGAAAAATCAACTTCATCCAGTGAATGTTGATTGTACGGGCAGAATGTGTGAAACGAATCATGGGGATGAAATCTTCAGAGACTAAAAGACACTGCGTAAACTTTCCGAAAGCGTGTCTCTGTTGTTGAATTAGTGGTGTATGGATGCATGGATGGATGGTGTGTGTGTGTGTGTGTATGCGCTTGTGTGTGTGTGTGTGTGTGTGTGTGTGTGTATGCGTTTGTGTGTGTGTGTGTGTGGGCGTGTGGGCGTGTGTGTGTGTGTGCACGTATGTACCCTTGTGGATATGTTGTGTTTGTTTATAGGGTGACTGGATTTCTCTCTGGGTCTACTCAGATAATGACAATACTTTTGTCATGCAATCTGAGTCTAGCTTCCACGTCATGTTTCTGGGTCCTAGAAGCGCCTCAGCACCAGGTTGGTTGCTGTTCATCCTACTTCCTTGTATATTTTCATTCGTTGACAGTTTTGAATTTTCACTCTCTAAGATTATGCCGTAGAGCGCATTTCTGTGATGACGCACTTTATTTTCAATATGTCACTTCGCCTTACACCAGCAATTTCTAAACTAAAGTGACCACCTGTATTTTTACCACAGGCCTGGCACTTCTGAAAGCTAGATATATTTATCGAGCAAAAAAATTGGTTGGAGCAAGAGGAGAGAAGCCATCACTGGACCAACTGGGAGCTGTCAGTTGGCTTGGACTAGCATCGGTTGGTTTTCAGCACAAGCGCTCAACTGTAAAGATCCTGCTGTAATTGATCGGGAAAAATTCCCGGATACGATCAACTGTCTTGAACTGGATCGTTGGTGCCTGAAAGAAATTTTTCCCGTGCTTTTAACACTCTGCATGGCAAGAAGGTAGAGTTCCGACCACCTCTCTTTTCATCTTGAGCGTTTGCTTGAAATAGACACATATTAAACCAAGGTATTTCCTAGGCCGTTCCTGACTTGCTTACAGGAATATTTCGACTCCACAAAGGATCATACCTAGGTGGGACAGGGGTGGTTCAATTAAGCTTGCACCCAGATGTCCTAGACGTGCATTTTAAGGAAACACCAATAGCGCTTGTTTGGCTGGAGAAAGACGGCATAGCAAGCTTGTCAAGTAGCGACCTTGGAAGCTACAGTGCATGACAATAACCCAATGATGCATGGGTGATGTGCAATTGATGGTTGTAATTGTGGTTTGAAACAGGGTTTGGTTGTGGAGATCGCTATTCACTCTGACGAAAAAAAGAAGGATTGTCTTGTTGCGGCTGTCATTTATGACAGATTCTACCATATTTTGTTATTATGTTCAAGTAGTCCATTGCTGTGGATCGTCATGTGTTACTCGTGGCTGCTATGGGTACCACTTCAGTTTTACCCATATTTTTACTGTGTTTTTTTGGATGGGATCATCATGGGTTGGTGGCGTAACTGGCGGAAATGAAGCTCTTGATCTACCCGATACATGGATCCATACCACTGCTTTCCCTGATTTAGTCCTAGGACGGTATTCTCTTCTTGCACCTTTAAAACATTGTGCCCTCTGGTGTTCTCTGCGTTGTTTGCAGCGTTCATGGCAGATCTGAACAGGGTGATCACCATCCCAAACACCAATCCGTACAAGTTGACTGGTTAGTTTGATTGTGGCTCCTAATCCTATTAAATTTTATACTAAAGAAAAGGGGACCAATAAACTACAAACTGGCTCTCCATCCAAGTCCATTCTAATCCTACTTCCGAATCCTTGTCTTGGTCTGATGTGATTTCCACTTCTTTTGGAGGTATGTTTTTACGAGAAAACCTTTTAAAGAGAGACCTTGAGAGAAGGAGGAGGGGGGGGGGCATCAGTTTGTGCTAAAAGGGTTTTCTTTGCACTGTAAATGTCGTGAACACTCTGTACGGCTTGGTCCTTGGTAATTGCCCAGCGACTTTCTACACACCACAGTCTGCCCCAATCTCAGCCGTGGTCCCCCGAACCACCTTCTGGTTTCCATTGGAGTGAGATGAGTGACATTCCCTGGAAACTGCTTGCAGCACTTCCACCTACCTACTTTGATATTGGTAAATCACTGAACTTGGCCACTCTGTTTAGGTTTGTATTGCAGTGGACAATGGATTCACAATACCTCCTTTGGCCCTTGAGTGTCCATAGCTGTTTAGTGTGATTGCTTTTGGCGTGGATTTTTTTTCCAGTTTACCGAACCACTGGCGCACCCGGTCTCTATGCCACGAGTGGCTTCAACGCTGGCTCAGGCACGTTCTTCGTCCCTTTCACTGGACTCTATGCCGTCAGCTTCCTTGTGCGCTTCAACAATGCCAAGGGTCTGACGCAGGTGAGTGGGCGAATGTGACATTGTGCTGACGTAGAACCACCACAGTTCGGTGAGCAAACTTAACGCCGTTCCACCGTTGTGCAAGTCAAAGTAGACCGAGCAAGTGCATGAGAGAGGATAAGCAGAAAAGTGAGGGTCTGAGTCCACAGAAATGTTGGCAGCCACACTGTCAAAAGAACAATACTGTATTTTTGCGAATTAGCGCCAGGGTGCTTAGATATTTCAGGCCCAGCAAGAGGCGAGGGGATTATTTTAGAGAGTCGGTTAGATGCATGCCCAGAGTAATATCAAAAAGTAGGGATGAACCGATTATACCTATTACGCGTAAATTTGTCTATTTTTATTTCACTCAACTCGTGGCCCATGACCAATTGGCACACAACGTGGTCAATTGTTAATTCCCAACAATCAACTACTGTGTCATCGTTATGTTTTGGACTACTCGTTTCCGATGATGCATACAAAAAGACCCTTGTGTGAAGTTTACAACGTTTCTAAGCTGCAGCTGCGCCACATGCATTTTTGGTTAGTATACTTGGGAAATGGAGTAAGTTTTGCACAAAGCCCGACACTGTCTCCTAACAATTAAAATGCTCTATTGCTTATGGCACTGGTTCTTGCTCTCTGCAGGCATATATCAATGCTGGAGGACCATCCGCAGGAAATAACTATGTGTATGCATCTCGATCTTGGGCAACGTCTAGAGCAATGGATTCCTTTACACTGAAGGGCAGCGCAGTGGTCTATTTGACTCAGGGCAACCAGGTTTCAGTGTATGTGCGATGCGCTGTGAAAAATTGTCAGATCGGCACCGAGTCATCCTTTAGTGCGGCCCTTCTGGGACCAAACTTGCCTCATCCAGGCGTACACGCCGATGTTGCCAGAGACACGAGGGTAAGCTTGACGGTGTCATGTGATATACTGAGTGCAAGAACTTGCAGCTGCTGTAACCTGTCTTATCTCTTCCTCTGTCTCCTCTCTCCTTTCTACTCTATACTCTGTCTCTCTGTCTCTCTGTGTGTCTCTGTCTCTCTCTATTCCTCTCTCTCTTTCTCCTCCCTCTCTCTCTCTCTCTCTCTCTCTCTCTCTCTCTCTCTCTCTCTCTCTCTCTCTCTCTCTCTCTCTCTCTCTCTCTCTCTCTCTCTCTCTCTCTCTCTCTCTCTCTCTTTCTCAAATCATGCACCTGCTTTCAGGCGTAAAAACCCTGTTGTAGAGGTCTCAGTCCTCATTTGTTAGACTTACCTGTCTTTATAAATGTAACTTACTTTCTCTCTCTCTCTCTCTCTCTCTCTCTCTCTCTCTCTCTCTCTCTCTCTCTCTCTCTCTCTCTCTCTCTCTCTCTCTCTCTCTTTATTATCTTGTTACAGTCATGGATAGTTGCTTCATAACTTGTTTCCATGTGATTTCTTCTATTTCAAAGGTGTTTTATTGGAAATTTTACTGACTGGACATTTTGATCCTTAACTCAGTCTAAGTGAACATAACGCGAACCATGATTTTTCTGCCCTAGATCACAACCAAGTGGGCGAAGGCGAGTGTGTGGAACACCGCCTTTGCCACGGGCACTGGACTGTATGCCACTGATGGAAACTGGGACGGTACGCAGTACATCGCTGCAACTCCAGGTAAGAGGATGAAGGCGGCGAGGAATGTCATGAGTAGCCTCTGTGTGCTTTCGGGCTAGGCACTTGGCGTGCACCGTTTCAGGTAACCTAGCTGTAGAACGTGGAGCATGTCCGAGGTTGGTGCAGGAGAATGAACAAACTACGGGTTCTAGACTGATGAGAACGAATAGCAGTGGTGAGAAAGAGGGGCACAAGGTTTCTTGAATCATTGGAGAGCTGGCCATTCAGAGTAAGTATATTTGAATGACGGCTACCCCAACATGTTGGCGAAAATGATTATGTGAACCAAAACTCGCTCCAGATGCACACTAAGCTGGAGGTCATAGCAGTAAAACGAGTTTCTTGTACGTGGTGCACATGTGTATATCTGTCCTTCCGTCCATCCATCTAGTGCATATGTGTGCATGCCGATGATGGCACCCTTAGTTTAAAAGCCTCGTCCACAAAACCATCACTAAAGTCAACAGTAGATGGTGTATGGGCATATGTTGATCTAAGTCCCCGCCTGATGTGTTTCATTGTGTTTCAGGTATTTACTATGTGGCATGTAACCTGCGTCTGGATTATGCCACTCGGTCACCGCTGACCCGTGCCACCATTGCCATCAACGACAAGTACGACTATGCACACGGTAAGGAGGGACTTCCCCTTGTCGCCTGGCCTTAGCTTAGCCTGATAGGAGCCATGCAGTTGACCTGATTTAATCTGTTGCTGGGTGTGAGGTGGCAACATCATGTCATGTTAGAGCGATTCTTCAAAGAAAATCCACAAACACGTTTGTGTTAGAAGCTGTGGAAAAAGGATGGTGAACATCTCACGAAACGTTGTTTTTGCAGATAAAGTCGGTTGATGAGCGAGCCAAAAAACATGCGCAGATTGTCAAAATCTGACCAGCCTATTGCAAGTTATGGTAGGTTGAAGTGCGCTTGTTTGTACCTCACATGGAAGCAACTCAGAGGCAGGTAAATGGCACAGGCTGAAAAATATACTCGGCGGACAACGATGAAATGCGTACCAGAGGCAGAAGGGTTAGTGCCAGTCAGAGCATGAAAACAAACAACATTGAAGCATATTGGATACTTGATGCGTTTCATCTGAACGTTTGGGCATAAGAGTGACTTTATTATGAGCCAATATCTTAGTTGTAGAATGTCAGTACCGTTCGTCAGTTTCGTGCAATATTATCGCATGAGCTGATTGTTCAGTAACTGGTGGTGGTAGTGGACATTCAAATGATAGCGTGAGTTGTAGTTCCTTGGTCCTTTTCTTTTCTATAAATTTATCCTTGGCTCTCCATCTGAGTCCACCATCTTTCCGTTCTACGTTTATTATTTGCTCAACATCCGATTTTCAATACATTTTCACCTCTACGAATAAAGGCTTGGGAAACTGTGTGAAAGTGCTCATTTGGGAGAGCACAGAGCGTTTCTGATTTTTGCTTTGCCATGAAACTGACTGTCATTATCGATTCCAAATGAATCCCTCCCTCTCTATCGTATGTTGCTTTACCCCATATGCAGGCATTCATGGCGTGGATTCATCTGGCGCTGCTTTCGTCACTTTCACAATGTCTGGCTTTGTCCGCCTGAAGTCTGGAGACACTGTGTCTGTTTGGGCGTACAGTGACGTAAGTGGCCCATGTCTTGAAGCGAGCTCTCGATCAGGGCCGCGAAGTTTCCAGGAGATCGACACCTACCAGCCGGCATTCTTGCTGGCATGTTAGGCTTAGTGTATTCCTGGGCTTGTGTCCTTGTTCGGACTTGGGGTACTTGGATACTGCACACGTGGCAAGCACCCAACCTGTAAGAGACATGAGCCGTGATCCTAGCTGCTGGATTTTGGGTGTTTTAGGGTGTTGCAAAACTGTGTCATATGGACGCAGTACTGATGTTGTCATTGCAAACACCCCCATTTCAACTACCAAATTGCTTTCTGGAAGCAATGAGCTAACATCAAGGTAAATGTAAAGGTGGCCCGTATTCAATTATGACCGTAGGTGCAAGAGGTGTTAGAAATCTCTTGTTTCACAGAGCTCGGCATAATGAGGCAGCGCTCATCTCCTCTCCCACGTCGCCTTTGACTCCCCAACCGAAGCTATGCCATGGATGAACTCCCTAAAGCCTTTATGTCTTGGAGTCTGTGTGTGTGGGTGGGGGGGGGGGGGGGGGGTGGGGGCAATGGTTTACGAACGCTGCGAGAGTAACGTTCTCTGCTGTTCTACATGCTCCACCGCTCTGCAGGACACCAGCTACACGCTTAGTACGATGAGTGGATTCTCTGTGAACCGCATGGGCTCTGCCTTTGACCTGCCGTCCTTCCTCGCCGACCTGAACACCAATCAAACCATCTCCAAGACCGTCTACACCCCACTGGCAAACTGGAATGCAAATGCTGGTTACGGCACGTTCACCACAGGATTCAGCTTTGACGAGCCGAGTGGTAAGGAAAATGCTCCATCACAAGCATTTCACTCCAGTTGACAAGAAATACGGAGGAATATCCCCGGTACTGGTCGTTCTTGGCTACCAGTTCTTGAGCACAGCACGTGTCTGTAGACAACACTCTGCATGCCTCTTTTTCTAGATCTGCTTTGCTGGCCAACGCTTATACTCCAACCGTATGCTGTGCATGTCACCTTCAGGTGTGTTCACCGCCCCGTATACAGGCAAGTATGTGGTGACGGCCAACATTCGCTTCGACAATGTCAAGGCCAACGCCTACTATCGCGTGGTGATCTGCCCGTACACAAGTGCCACTGCGTTTTCCTGCAGCGTGAACAGTGGACTTCACTCAATCCGAGGAACTCTCGCCACTGTAAGCTTCTTTTGTTGCCTTTGGAGAGGCCTTCAATTAAGTTATAGTAACCACTCAATTCATCTGTCTCAATGTTGAACAGGGTTTATGTGTGAATAATATCTGTAAGAACTCAGATGGTGAGCCAAGGAAAAATTGTAACATGGAAATTGTGGGCACAAGTTATGCGATCGAGTCCACCAACTAAACCAGATTTTGAACAGTCAGACGTGCACAATCTAGCACAAAACTGACAAGGAGTACTGAGACTTGACATTTTGACTCAACAGATTGGCTTTGGCACTTGAACAATATTCTTCAAAGTCTGCAGTCCCACTGAATCATGTGCTTTCTTTTCTGCCGGCGGGTACTAACTCTCTGAACCTTTTGAAATGTCCCTACAGCCACCAAAATACTTCTCTGAGAGTGTACAAGCTACCATTCCGCTGACCGCCGGCCAGAGGATTGGTGTCTTTGTTTTTGGCAACAAAGTGCCGTACACCGTCAACAGTGAGAGTGGTTTCAGCGCATGCTTTATCCCTGGAAACCCGTACGGATTCAATGGTGATCTTAATGGCAACTTCAACCTGGCGCCTACTTCTGGCAGCAGTACGTAGTATACTCCGTGTTTTTGTGTACTTCTCTGTGTTATGCTGTGCTACTTCTACTGTGCAATATGTCATCACCAAGCTAAACGTACAATACGCGTATGTGTGCTGCTGCTGCTGCTGCTGCTGCTGCTGCCGCCACTGCCACCATGGTTGCTGCTGTTGCTACTGCTGTTGTTGTTACTGCTGTTTTTGTTTTTGTTCATGACTGATGGCACAAGGCTCAACTGAGGTTGGGCTCACTGAAGGGTCCACTTGAAGACTTAAACTCACCTTGGACTTGGATTCGTGTTGATGAAAGCCCATCTAGACTAGAGTCATGGAGAGTTGCCAGAGTTTGTGCACAAACTTCATCATCAGAAAGAGACAGATCATTTGATTTGACAATGGTGTGTCAGAGAGGGTTTTTCATGTAATGAAGTGGCTGCAGTGGAGCTTGCGCACCATTAAAGAAACAACGATGCTGCATTCGAATACTTTATGGCCTGCACCTTCCTTTATTATTCATCTTCTTGTCTGTGTGCAGCTTGGAGAGAGGTGAGGAGAGCCTTTAGAGTCAAAGACTCACGCACGCCTCAGCTGTGGTCCACTGGATTTACCCAGGCTACTGGCTCAATGACCATCCCAAGCGATGGCACCGGTGTCTACATAGTGTCAGCAAACGTAAGGCATTCACTCAGCTCCCTCCGCATGCTCTTTCTAACTTAATGCACGGCTGGGAGAATTGCACGTGCCGGCGAGAGGTGACTTTGTACTGAGTCCTCTGCTAGAATATTGTGTGTAGATATACCTGGGAGCTCGCTCCTTAGCATCACGGGCAAGGGTATGCCCCTACATCTCATTTCACAGCGTGGTATGCTAACTTAGCTGTTTGCCTCCGAGTGTGTTGAATAGAATTTTATGGCAGCCTTGTTCATGTTCTTGTTTGGGCTGTGGTTATCTAGATTCGCTTTGACAGGGCCAGTGGCAACAACTTCCGCCTTCTGATTGCTATCAACGACGTGAGGACCACGGCTAATGGCCTTAGCTCCATGCAGGGAACACCTGTCAATACCTACTTCAGCCAGCAAGTGGTCGGAACTGTTTACCTGAAGGGCGGCAGCCGCATTTCCCTCTATGTGAGTCGAATGCTTGTACCACAGACAAGTGTACTTGGTGCAATGCGTTGGGCTTGTGGTTGAACTTCACTGCTCCACATTATTGTGTCTAGAAGGCAGAAGTCGCTTCTTCTCTTATGCCCTTTCACTATTACGCACATGTACTGGCTAGCGAAAAGATCTGTTGCAGCTATTGAGCTAAGAGTCCGCATGAGGTACACAAGTGGAAGCAAAATAGGGCTGTTTCGTTGTTCAGAGTTAAGAGCTAAGAATCCATTATCCCAGAATTCACAGTATAAAATGATCATCCCTGTAGTCACAGTATGCACAATGAGATAGGCTGGGGAAGGCTGGGGAAGCCATAGGATTTGAGGGAACCGGAGGGGGAGAGGTTGAGAGAAGATCGACTACATGGTGACGACTGAAATGAGACTGAGTATCCGCAGGAGAGAGAAACTAAGTATGCGCATGAAAGACGAGTTGCGTTGGCCACCTAAAAGAGACCTAAATAGAACTGTGTATGGCATGTGATGTGACTAAGGACGGCTTTTGCTGCTGCTGCCCCTCGTGTCAGATTTACAACACAAGAACGACTGCGACATTTTCCCTACAATCGGAGAGTGGCTTCTCAGCTGTAATGGTATCGGGCAATCAGTACACTCGCCCATCATTCTTGGCTGACTTGGTATCGACCGTGAACATTATAGGTACTGGGTGGAAGTTGGTGACCAATTACATGTTCCATTCAGCGCAATTCTACACTTGGGGTCTGCACAAGTTTGGAAATGGAACATTCAGCAAAGGATACTATAAAATACCCCAATCCGGTAAGGAGACTAGAGTCTGGACATATCTAATGACATGCGTAAATAGAAGGGGGTCCAATGCTCCAACCAATGTCAATTAGTTTGTACTGTCAATGGATTGGTTTTAATATGTTATTTGTTTGATTTCTATTTTGTATGTGCAACCAGTGTTCCTCTCTCGTTACTGTGTGCTTTCTCTTTTGCATTTCATACAAGTGTTGGAACTTTGAGCCCAGGCTTTCCATTCAGGAGCATGCCTAGGTAGGGCACTATATTACTCACACTGAGGATCATTGGTTGAGCAACATCCTGATTGCAGCCCTGGGCAAGAGTTGAAAGCATATAACATGACAGTGCGCCAGTCAGCCTGCTGCCCTATGCTTTGAGACTGACTCTATGACAGTGTGCCAGTCAGCCTGCTGCCCTATGCTTTGAGACTGACTCTATGACAGTGACACGTGGAATAATTTGGTTTTGTGACCGCTAGACACTTGTGTTTTCCTGCTTGCATAATAACACACACGCACACACACACACACACACACACACACACACACACACACACACACACACACACACACACACACACACACACACACACACACACACACACACACACACTGCTGCTGCTGCTGCTGTTTCTATGTGCCTTGACGATTAGGAATCTGGTATTTGTCTGGAAATCTGAGACTAAACGCTGCTGGTGGCCGCTACACCCGTCTCGTCCTGGCCATCAATGGGCAATACACTCTGAATGGTGGACTACATTCAATCACTGGTACGTACACAGATTGATGGATAGATAGATAGATAGATAGATGGATGGAGAAAGAGACTGACGGACGGACAGACACTAAACAGATATCATTCTGAAGAAGACCTATATGGTCGAGTCATGAAGATTTGTCAGTATCAAGACGTGCTCCTGTTGTGTTGTTCGGCTATCTACTACTGTTGTATGTTAAAGACAAAACATATAGACAGACAGACCGACAGACAGACACACACAAAACACACACACACACACACACACACACACACACAGACATGCAGACACACACACACACACACACACACACACA
The DNA here is from genome assembly GCF_964019385.1 of Sycon ciliatum. Taxonomy (NCBI): domain Eukaryota; kingdom Metazoa; phylum Porifera; class Calcarea; order Leucosolenida; family Sycettidae; genus Sycon; species Sycon ciliatum. Next base: position 25,809,083 of record NC_088650.1, read on the forward strand.
CACACAGACAGATACATACTAGTAGTAAATCTCCGGAAAGCTAGCTGCTTTGACCATTAATATTAGGTGTCATCAGTGGAGTGCAGAGTCACTGGCCGAATCGATCTCAGTGAGGTCTAGTGAGTGATAAAGCATTTTTAAATCGGCTCTAAGCATCAAAGGTAAGTAGATATGGATTGTTTGTGTTGTGCAGGAGTTGTCCAGATGCAAGCCATGTTGCACAATTCAACAAACGCTGGGAGAAGTAGTGGTCACATCATAGGCACGAGTTCGGATACTGATATGATGATATGTGTGTGGCACAATTATGGTTAAAGGCTTATGGCCTTCGTACTAGATGCCACATAGGTTTATCCAATACAGTCTTGCATCTCATCATGCGTCTCTTCTTCCCACAGGCCCTCCATCGGCCTCCTACTACACACTTCACGTGGCTGGTGCCATCCAGGTGACCGCCGGACAAACCATCAGCATGTGGCTGTACTCAAACAGTGATCCCAGCTACTCTGTCGACACAGAGTCATCCTTCAGTGCCTTCTTCCTTGGAGGTTAGTGTTCACTGATTCCTGTTATCCCTGTACGCCATGCTGGTCCAGTCTGGGAATCTGTGCTGATTGCTGCATTGAGCAAACAGTTTGATCCATTTCATCTGGTCCACTCGCGCCTCCTTGCCTAGTGCTAGTGGATTGGAACATTTACTTGGGCATTTATTAACACGCTGCTTACTGGCATCAGTAGGATTTGAGTGACACTGGCATTGCTCCCTACCATGGTTCTATTACATGCAGTAATCATGGTGCCTAGAGGGTGGTGGCGTTCCCACGGCGGATGCCGAAAACTCGGCTTCCAGCCGAGTCTCACGTGAACCGTGAAATTTATTTATTTTAATCATGGTGCCTGTAATAGGTCGCCCATTCATTGAGGTTTAAACGGCCCGGGTACCCAGGAGCAGTGACATATTATTGCATGCGGTGGAGTATATCCAGCGAGTGAAAGTCTTATCTCTCTGATTTATCAGGGTTCATCAGCAGCATTTTAACGTGTCAGGATGAGTTGTGCCAAGAAAACATATTTTTGACTGTGTCTTGCAGCTCCCAATTTGTTCCCTGGATTCAATGTTGACATGGCTGGCAGTGTAAGGCGAGGCAGAGGTGTGCAGAGGCCAGCCTCTTTCCGTACCACTGGAGCAAATGGCCTCTTCTCATCCGTCCCAGCAACCAACCTTGACTTGAGAACTGGTGAGTGTGCCTATAGAAACGGCTCTACATCCTTATTTCTTGTGCGGCTACAACATTTTCAACAGCTAGATGTATAGGTATGAGTGACATAGAGTGGTGCAATTGATTTTTGTGAAGTGTTGTGAAACAGGCAAAATGTGTGTGCTGTGTGTGCCGTGTGTGCTGTGTGTGTCTGTGCGTGTGTGTCTGTGCTGTGCCGTGTGTGTACGTGTGTGTGTTGTGTGTGTGTGTGTGTTTGTGTTTGTGTGTGTGTGTGTGTGTGTGTGTGTGTGTGTTTGTGCGTGCGTGTGTGCGTGTGTGCGTGTGCGTGCTGTGTGTGTATGTGTGTGTTTGACTGCAAGCTGTTGCGGAATATACCAATCCTAGCCAAAGTTGCCATGGCTTCTGCTGTCCCATCGCTATGATCACCTCTGGCGGTGGAAAGGTTTAATAAGACGTGTTTGTGTTTGCACATGTCACCCCAGGTACTTTCACTGCACCGTATGCCGGAGTGTACTTGGTCTCGTGCAGCTTGCGCCTGGACAATGCCGGCACTGGCTATTTCCGCACTATGATCTCGATCAACGGCTCGCTGAGCACCACACAGCCAACACTCTCGGCTGTCAAGTCTGGCAGCCTCCACGCCTCCTACCATGTGAGCAGAACGTGCCCATACAAGTTTGGCGTAGCTCATGTCGATGAATGGACAATGCTTTGAATGATACTACTGCAATGCCTGGAATATGTGAATTGACTGAAGGGCTGCACAGTGCACTTGTTACCGTTAGTAACTGACAAGGCCAGTTCTCCACACTGAGGAGCACTGCAGTTACGTATCTAGACAGGTTATCAAAAAAACCGAGCGGTACCTTCCTTTACTATAGTTATGATATTGTTGATATTCACTGGTTGGAGGGAAGGACACAAACGGGAAAAGGTCTGAAGGAAAAATGACTGTCACCACCATGACTCGAACCAGGGACCTTCGCTTGAGGCCAGTGATGCTCTAACCACTGAGCTATGGTGTAGTCGTCATCCCAGCAGAAAGTTGATGTGCTATAACGAATGTGGATCTGATTGTTGGCTTTTATTGTACTTGGTGGCTGCCTTCTGCTTCTGTTATAGACAACCAACATCTTTGGCGCTCTGCAATTGGCAAAGGGTGCCAAGATTGCGCCAGTTACGCAGAGTACGGCTGATACAAGCTGGAACTTTCAGCACGAGTCTGGCTGGAGTGCTGTTTATATCGGCGCAGCGGGTCAGGTCAGTTCTCAGCATTGCAAGCACAGCTATGAGTGGTCACAGCAGCGTTGAAGGAGGGGGGGGTTTCCCCACTGGGCCTGTGTGTTATTTTTGTGTGTGGCATGATTTCTGTGCCATTTGGTACCTAATGTCGGTGGATGTGGGAGACTAGTAGAGTAGAAAAATACCACTCCCAGAGCAATCTATTGGTACACGTTGTACACAGGAGGGGTGAGGGCATTGCCTATTCCCACTGGCACCGTGGCCATTGTGAGTTGATAACTGACCACTATTGTGATTTCCATTTCCGGCGCATTTCTGTTCACGTTCAGGTTTCGGGCATGACCTCAAAGGGTGCATACTCCAGGCGTGTCACAAACCTCGGAGGACGCTGGCTCCAACTTGGCTACTGGGACGTTAGTGCACCGGGCTTCTTCGGTGACGAGTACTTCCAGCCGTATGGCGGCCGGTACACAACTCCAAATGCTGGTAAGCCGTCTACTCATCAGTGTGTCATTGGTGAATAAAATTGGTGAATAAGACAGTAGTTGCTAATATAGGCAAGCTGGTGTTGCCCTTCAACTCATTGCGATCAAACCACATCCTGGGTATCCATGTTCAGCATGGCTGAACATTTATCATGGATTATTTAATGGTCCAGAGGCTTGAAGCCTGAACTTACATATCAGAAATCCGGTCAAGCTGCTAACAACAAGTAATTGTGGACACTGTTGGATGCAGCCCTCACTGCTGACAACAGCTTGTAATTCATGAACACTATGCTGGGTACAGCCATCGCTGTTGTGTTTGTATTCCACGTTCATGCGGTATTCCACGTTCATGCGGTATTCCACGTTCATGCCGTGTTCTCCCCCAGGAAAGTACTACGTCAGTGCCAACATTCGTCTGGACAACGTGGACAGCGGCTACATCTACTCCAAGATTCTCATCAACAACAACCTGTCTGGTCGCTCTCGCATCACCTCGCTCATGGGCAACCAGGTGTCCGGCGGACAGCCCAACACGCTGTCCATGTCCGGTGTCCTCTACCTGCCCGCTTTCACCTACATCAGCATTGCCATCGTGGCCAGCAGTGACAACGACTTCATGATCAACGGTGACAGTACTTTCTCCGTCATTTACCTCGGTGAGTTTGAATCAAAATCTCAGTTTCGACCAGGTTTGGCGTGTACCTGGGGTTGGCACCAGACATTGAGACTGTTGAAGGAATGGGGGTACGGCAGTTGTTCAAATAGGACGCGATACAGGAAGTGGCTGGTTAGCACGTGATCTACATTGTACAGAGAAGGAAAAGTGAAGAATGCAGTGCTGTCCTGTTCAAGCTCGTGCATGTGTTGCAACCGTCTTTAAAATGACTTTCATCAAGAGTCCGCAACCAACACTATGCAGCTGCAAGTCCATCGTGATGCACGGCATGCTGTATTCATTGCATACCTTGCCTGCAGCACGCCTGTACTCCTGGTCAATCCCACAATCTCGTTCAAGCACACCCGGTTTTCTTGATTCGTTCAAGCACAGATGTGATGTCCAGATTGTGGGCTTATGTACGTAGGCGAGTAGGTTTCTAGCCACAAGGAAAATGTGGTGCATGATTTTCCACTTTATCTGCTTGTAACTGCATGATGTAATGAAGGCAGTACGCCCGTGTTTGACCCATGGAGAGAAGACCACAGTTGCATACACAAAATGAAGAGGGCGATGGGACCAAAAAATAAAATAAATAAATAAATACACAAAAAAATAAAAAAATAAACAAAAACCAATGTATATACATCAGTGTAAATGTTTAGAAAAAAAGGGGATGAGTGGTGAACATAAAGAGAAAAGAAGAAAAACGTATGCTGAATGAACCTGGGCAATATATACATGTAGCTGGTGAGAGACTAAGTGTTGCCAACGTTGTCAACGTTGTCAAACAAAATTGCACGATATCGTTCAAACCAAACTGGATCATCCAATAAGTGCTTAAAACCACGATCGAACTGAGAGGTTAACAAAGAGGATTTCAAGTCATTAGGTAGAGCATTAAAAAACAGAGCAGCACGAAGCGCAAAGGATTTTTGACCGAGTGTTGTTCTGCATTTTAAATAAGGGATACCATGCGTGCCATAGTCAGTAGTGAAAGAGTTCTGTCAGATACTCACTCAATCCATAGTCAGCAGTGAAAGAGTTCTGTCAGATACTCACTCAATCCATAGTCAGCAGTGAAAGAGTTCTGTCAGATACTCACTCAATCCATAGTCAGCAGTGAAAGAGTTCTGTCAGATACTCACTCAATCCATAGTCAGCAGTGAAAGAGTTCTGTCAGATACTCACTCAATCCATAGTCAGCAGTGAAAGAGTTCTGTCAGATACTCACTCAATCCATAGTCAGCAGTGTAAGAGTTCTGTCAGATACTCACTCAATCCATAGTCAGCAGTGTAAGAGTTCTGTCAGATACTCACTCAATCCATAGTCAGCAGTGAAAGAGTTCTGTCAGATACTCACTCAATCCATAGTCAGCAGTGTAAGAGTTCTGTCAGATACTCACTCAATCCATAGTCAGTAGTGTAAGAGTTCTGTCAGACACTCACTCAATCCATAGTCAGTAGTGAAATAGTTCTGTCAGATACTCACTCAATCCATAGTCAGCAGTGAAAGAGTTCTGTCAGATACTCACTCAATCCATAGTCAGCAGTGTAAGAGTTCTGTCAGATACTCACTCAATCCATAGTCAGCAGTGAAAGAGTTCTGTCAGATACTCACTCAATCTTCCCTCTAACTGAACGTATAACTTCAACATCTTTCTCTGGATCTGTCCTACGATATGCATGTTCCTGTTTTCGTAGGAACCAACGACAACCCGGAGTGTGTCAAGGGAGGTCCAGTCATTGCCGTACATCCTCTGGACACGCAAGTGTTTGTGGGTGATCCTCTGGTGCTGAACTGCCGTGCCCTGTCTGTGCCTCCCGCTACCTTATCTTGGTACTTCAATGGAGCGGTTAGTAGTAGTTATTTATGTGCATGACCTTGTGGCTGAGAGCAGAACATCTTATTGGAAAAGCTAAGTGCTAGAGAGGGTTTCACGTGACGTTTTCCACCATAGCGTTTATGCCAAACGCATTGCACTTGAATATGATTGAAGTGCACCCCTCCCCCCGCCCCCTCTTTAGAATATGGCATTTGAATTGACATTTTCAATGCGAAATTTCACGTTGTGCCAAAAAAAGTCCAGCCTTTTCGGTGATGGTTATCCCAAGGATAAGTCATAATGGAGAGTCGAGTGCACAGATTTGTTTTTGATGTGGATTAGCAGCATCCCTACTTTCCTTACCACTAGCTCTTAATGATCCATCAAGAACAGTGGTGTGTATAAGTCTCTGGTCAAAAACCCTTCCTTGATTCGTTTGCTTTCCACAGCTCGTACCTGGCCAGACTTCTGAAACCTTCAGCGTCACGGCCAGCAATTCCGGTGCAGGAAACTACCAATGCAGAGCTACAGCTAATGGCCGCACAGTGAACTCGTTCACCGCTGCCGTTGTCGTTTACGGACACGGTAGGTGAATTGCCCGCGGCGGTGATCGTTTTTCCCCCAAACCACTCGTGTTGGGCTGGATGAACCGGAAATGTTTTCACGCTGAAATCTAGGATGCAATGTAACATTATAGAGCTATTTGTCGACTTTCTATGCAGCTACAGTGCATGATGTCCTCAGTATGCCCAGCATTGCGCCAACGACCATTACCAGTTGACTAGTAACTGTTCCAAAGGCATATTTCGTCGCCTGAAATGGCTGCGTAGGATGAGGTTGCAGGTGTGCATTGGTTCTGGACTTTCACTGCTGCTTTGCTTTGCTTTACTGTTGGTGCATGTGGTGGCAGTGATCGCATGTGTCTAGGAAGAATGAGAATCAATAAACTGTGCGAGTTTCCTAGAACCAATCTGCCTGTGCGCCTGCGTGAATATAGCCCGCTGTAGTTTGAATTGCGGGCGTATTGATTTCTACTCATTGTACTATGTATTGCTTTTGTGCCACGCATGTGTGCTTGTGACCTCGCAGATGGCACCGTGCCTGGCTTTGCCGCTGATGTTCTGAGCACCGTGACTTTGACAAACCAGATGGCCAAGTGGTACACGGTCACCAGATGGAGGGTAGGTGGTTTTGCAACCGGCACCGTGCCGGTACTAGTACATCCATCGATAGAATATGAAATGCATTATGCTGCGACGAAACCTTGCAATCACTGTATTTTGCACGGCTAATTGCACTAAGAAGCCGATATAGATTTGCCCTTTATTATGCTTAACTGGTTACATAGACCTCCATCTTCCACCCAGAATTATTGAGTACTTCTTTATGGGGGGTAAATCAGTCTCCAGTGACCAATCTAGAGTGCACGAAAAGCTGTGCTAGACAAACAAGTATTCACCACAGGTCAGAATGTATGATCATTAATGGTCTCTCAAGACAGGTGATAGTTATTTTCTGTTAGAGTGAAGCCTGGTACAGGGTTTGCTGTACG
>NC_088650.1:25816265-25851265 GCF_964019385.1 Sycon ciliatum
AAAGGAAAGGCCAGCCGGCTCCGGATAAGCGAGATATTATTATTATTATTATTGTGGAAGAGAAAAAGACATATGGATACGAGTTAAGAGTAACTCTCCATCACTGTAACATGATACTATATACAGTCAGAAAGTGCAATAACTAGGCACAAAACTGACAGAGTACTGAAACATTCGACGTCCTGACACCTAGCTTCAACACATCTCCGTAGCGCTAACCGACAGCCTTCCAACTTGGAAGGTTCAAGGTTATGGAAAAGACCAAAGAGGGGAAGGCAAGCGCAACGAAAACGAGCAAAAGCTACAGTCCCAACGGAACAAAGAATGTCGATTGTTACTGGACGATGACGAGACCAGTACGATATTTGACAAAGCGGTCTAACTACAATTCGAAGCAGCAAAGCAGCACACCACCCAACTTGGGTGGGTCATAAATATCAAAGATAAGTAAAGAAAGGGAAGCTTTGCGAAAACGAATTGTACAAGCCGAAAGCCAAACTCCTACAGTACTCCTCATGCATGACATTGTGATGGACTAGTTGACTACAAAACAAGTTGTTTCACACGACGTACGTTTCGCCGTATGGTTCGTGACGGCTCATCAGGTGTGCAATTTGAAACTCGGATGTTGAGCCATAAATAAATGTGGAAGAGAAAAAGACATATGGATACGAGTTAAGAGTAACTCTCCATCACTGTAACATGATACTATATACAGTCAGAAAGTGCAATAACTAGGCACAAAACTGACAGAGTACTGAAACATTCGACGTCCTGACACCTAGCTTCAACACATCTCCGTAGCGCTAACCGACAGCCTTCCAACTTGGAAGGTTCAAGGTTATGGAAAAGACCAAAGAGGGGAAGGCAAGCGCAACGAAAACGAGCAAAAGCTACAGTCCCAACGGAACAAAGAATGTCGATTGTTACTGGACGATGACGAGACCAGTACGATATTTGACAAAGCGGTCTAACTACAATTCGAAGCAGCAAAGCAGCACACCACCCAACTTGGGTGGGTCATAAATATCAAAGATAAGTAAAGAAAGGGAAGCTTTGCGAAAACGAATTGTACAAGCCGAAAGCCAAACTCCTACAGTACTCCTCATGCATGACATTGTGATGGACTAGTTGACTACAAAACAAGTTGTTTCACACGACGTACGTTTCGCCGTATGGTTCGTGACGGCTCATCAGGTGTGCAATTTGAAACTCGGATGTTGAGCCATAAATAAATGTGGAAGAGAAAAAGACATATGGATACGAGTTAAGAGTAACTCTCCATCACTGTAACATGATACTACTTCAAGTATATACAGTCAGAAAGTGCAATAACTAGGCACAAAACTGACAGAGTACTGAAACATTCGACGTCCTGACACCTAGCTTCAACACATCTCCGTAGCGCTAACCGACAGCCTTCCAACTTGGAAGGTTCAAGGTTATGGAAAAGACCAAAGAGGGGAAGGCAAGCGCAACGAAAACGAGCAAAAGCTACAGTCCCAACGGAACAAAGAATGTCGATTGTTACTGGACGATGACGAGACCAGTACGATATTTGACAAAGCGGTCTAACTACAATTCGAAGCAGCAAAGCAGCACACCACCCAACTTGGGTGGGTCATAAATATCAAAGATAAGTAAAGAAAGGGAAGCTTTGCGAAAACGAATTGTACAAGCCGAAAGCCAAACTCCTACAGTACTCCTCATGCATGACATTGTGATGGACTAGTTGACTACAAAACAAGTTGTTTCACACGACGTACGTTTCGCCGTATGGTTCGTGACGGCTCATCAGGTGTGCAATTTGAAACTCGGATGTTGAGCCATAAATAAATGTGGAAGAGAAAAAGACATATGGATACGAGTTAAGAGTAACTCTCCATCACTGTAACATGATACTCGTATCCATATGTCTTTTTCTCTTCCACATTTATTTATGGCTCAACATCCGAGTTTCAAATTGCACACCTGATGAGCCGTCACGAACCATACGGCGAAACGTACGTCGTGTGAAACAACTTGTTTTGTAGTCAACTAGTCCATCACAATGTCATGCATGAGGAGTACTGTAGGAGTTTGGCTTTCGGCTTGTACAATTCGTTTTCGCAAAGCTTCCCTTTCTTTACTTATCTTTGATATTTATGACCCACCCAAGTTGGGTGGTGTGCTGCTTTGCTGCTTCGAATTGTAGTTAGACCGCTTTGTCAAATATCGTACTGGTCTCGTCATCGTCCAGTAACAATCGACATTCTTTGTTCCGTTGGGACTGTAGCTTTTGCTCGTTTTCGTTGCGCTTGCCTTCCCCTCTTTGGTCTTTTCCATAACCTTGAACCTTCCAAGTTGGAAGGCTGTCGGTTAGCGCTACGGAGATGTGTTGAAGCTAGGTGTCAGGACGTCGAATGTTTCAGTACTCTGTCAGTTTTGTGCCTAGTTATTGCACTTTCTGACTGTATATAGTATCATGTTACAGTGATGGAGAGTTACTCTTAACTCGTATCCATATGTCTTTTTCTCTTCCACATTTATTTATGGCTCAACATCCGAGTTTCAAATTATTATTATTATTATTATTATTATTATTATGAAATGACCCAAAGGCAATGTGCCTATCGAGGGGTTCATTTGTGGGTATGATACCCAACTGATCCACGCTCCTCCATAAGGACAGCCAGCCGCCGTGTTGCTCCCTACATGGGAGCTCGCGGTTTTCCTGCCGACTTGAATTCTCACTTGACTGACTCACGACTGCCATCCAGAGCACACGATAAGTCCATCGAACCGTCCACTCGGCAAACCTGCAGTGTTTCGGGGGAATTCACCCGGAGCGTCTCTGTAAGTTTGTATGCCTGGTGATGTTTGTGCCTGGAGAGCACTATAAGTGGTGCTCTTCAGGCACAATCTTCCTTAGCCTACTCAAGCTCAACTGATGAGGGGTGAATTACCCGAAACTCTGTGTATTGAGCAGGGAGTGGTGCTTTCTTGCAGGTTTTGCGGAGTAGACGGTTCGATGGACTTCAACACACTCTTCTTTACGAAACGTTGTAAAGTAACGGAACTGGTTCGGATGTGCAGAGCTATGGGAATTGGTGTGTCCACCCGAATTCCTTTCACAGATGAAGCTGCAGGAAGCCTCCGCCCTTCCTCAGTCCTTATAATAATAATTATTATTGTTTCCCTAAAAAGTTAAAAAGGTACCAAATTCCCCTGGTTGGTCTGCTGGCCTTATCCACCAAGGGCTATTGAATATTCAACGGCTGGCCAAACGTCGGCTTTGTACAACACCTCGGAATTCAACTCCTTTGAGCTACATACACATACACAGTCATGTACTTACGAACACCAGACTTCAATACGAAGCACCTACAGGCCATGTAGCAAAGGTTGCCTCCAGCGCTAGGGTTTGGCGGATAAGCCGTGAAATTGGCAGAACCATACAAACCTTATGGCGGGCAATTCCTCGAATTCTGCTCCATTTCTTTATCCACATACCAAACATGCATGAAACTTACCAGAAGAAGTACCGAATTCTGCCAATTTTCTGCCGGCATTATCCGCCAATGCCTATCCAGCTCAGAACTGCCTACTTCACAGTACCAGTTACTGCATTCATGCACTTCTTACCAAATCACCAGGAGCGGTTTCGAATTATTATTTTCGTCATGACTAGTGTGACTGTCACTGCATTCGAGTAGAACGTGCACATGGCATGTGGAGAGTGGAACCAACATGGCTGACAGTATGTGACCAGTTGAATTGATGTTAGACTTGAGTTGGAACTAAAAAAACTACCACAATTTGTGGCACTTGAAATGCTCATGTGACAGACATGCTCTATCCTCTTGTTACGGTGCCACTACTAGTACTACTAATTCAGTACATTGTGCACTGTAATGCTACTAGCGCAAATATGCACTACATCATGTAATACTACAGTACCAGCAAAAGCCATTTCACCATCACCGTTCCCAACCAATGACGAACCTGTACTTGGTCGGTCGAACACGTTGCCGGCGTCCCATGGGATAACCCATTCGAGGCTGCTGGGGATGACCACATGACACCAGCTGTAGCCTAGTATTATCCACTGGCATGTGCGTGAGCCACGCCAGGTCAGGTGGCGCGAATTTTGACAACTTGTCAGTACAACCAGGCCAGACGTTTGCTCTGTGTTTGACTCTTATTGTCAAGATGCGTAGCCACACGTGTCCGAATTCCTAGAGGAGCATGCTGCAGAGCCATGGCACTCCCGCCCGGGCAAACATTTCCTCGCTGGCATCATATCATAATAATCCACGATGTAAACATGAATTTGTTTACCCTCGGTTGATACATGATAAACGTAGTTACATGATGTGTTCAGCCCCAATGCTGATCAGCAGTCAAAGGTCATTATTAACATGAACACAGTGATTGACTCCGCCTGGTACTAAAATAGATGATGCCCATCACTACACCGACACTGTCCTGACAGCGGTGAGTAGACGGTCTACATGCGTTGTGAAATGAGTACGACTTCGGTGATCACATAAAGCGAAGGAAGGCCGCAGAAAAGGTATTGACGAGCAACTCACACAACAGCTTTATTTACTCGTTGTTCAAGTGAGCAATTCTGAAACAACGAAGGACCGTGACACGGTTCGGCGTTGGAGCGTCACGATGAGGTCTTCAGTCAAATCGAAGCACATCCCGCGCGCCATCATTTGTGCACTGGTCATAGTCCTTCTGGTTGCAGTTGATCCGAGCGACAGCATATTCTGGTGGCGACGGGGCAGACGCTGCAGCACGGGCGACTGGGGAGGTTGGGGTCAGTGCTCAGTGACATGTGGACAGGGAACACAGAAAAGGTGAGACACAAGAGGGACGCATAACGTACGGAATATAATAAAATTAATTAGAAGAAGGAAACACATGGGAACGAGTGATGAGCAACTATCCACGACTGTAACAAGAAAATAAGCATCTATTTTACATTTAATACTGGCTCATTATCCGAATTTCCATTAGATAAACCTTGTTTTGTTGAAATATGTTGTTGGTTGACAGCATGTAACAAGGTGGAGGACCACCGTGTTCGGAACACAGGGACCGTGGATGGTTGTAGTAAGGTCACTGTTTCCCAACACGGTGGTCTTCCACTTTTAAAATACATGCTGTCAAACCAACAAGTATTATCCTGTACCGGTATGAATGAGTCCTGCACTCCTCTGTCAGTGGTCTGGTCAGGGTTAAGGAGGTGCCCACCAGGACAGCACCAACATAATCATTAGCAGTAGCAGTAGCAGTGTCGCTGACTTAGCTGCTTACCAGGATTACCAAGATTACCAGGATTACCAAGATTACCCTCACTCCTCACTCCTCCGCCGTAGTCAGTTACAGTGTAAACCTACGTACATGTACGTGTACATTATTATTATTATTATTATGTGCTTGTTCGCGTGGACATCAGCATGGCCTGCAGCTGCATTAATGGGCACGCAAATCATGCAAACCAGCCAAAAGTGTTCGCATAAGCCACTTCGAATAGATACAAAAGACCACAACAGTTTCAGAAAAAAGAAGAAATATGCGAAAAGAAGACAAAAACTAGGGTGCCGACACCACTTGGGCACAGATGCCCACCCAACCGCTTCGGTCAGCAGCAAGGGCACGGAACGCCTCCAGATCGACTTTGCTTGACAAGGAAAGTCCAATCCGCTTGGCATCATCTTGTAGTAGCGTTGGTAGTGTGTGTCTTGGTCGTCCCCTCCAGCCCGCTGGACGAGGCTCTGCGAAGTACGCTCCCATGGCCAGTGATGGTGGGGAGTCAGCCGGGAGCCGGAGGACGTGCCCAAAGAGCCTCCACCTAGCTCTCAAGATGATAGTACCGAGAGGAACCGCGCCGGTACGCTCATAGAGCCTCTAGTTCCTAATCCGATTCGGGAACACAATGCCGATTAGCACCCGCAGCTGTTTTCGGTGGAAGGCCTCAATACGGCTCAGCTGCTGTTTCGTTGGTGCCCATGTTGCACAATTGTAGCAGAGTACAGGGAGTACAAAGGCATTATAGAGCCGGATGCGGAGATCCTCCGAAACTAGCGACCTACGGATCCACAGCGTCCAGAGTTTAGCAAAGGCAACAGTTGCCAGTTGCTGTCGCCGTAGCATATCCTCGGCATCACCTAATAGGGACCCGAGTTTCTTGGTGGTTCGCCACTCCTCCTCGACGCGATCAATGTGCCGTTCGATGTGCGTGTGCTCTGTTTTTGTCTCATTCACTTTCAAATCCCATTCGAGGAGCTTGTTGGATATGGTTGGAAGGAGGGTCCTCAGCCTCTCACCATCAGTAGTCACGAAATCCACATCGTCGGCGTAGGCAGTTTCAGTTGGTAACCCCAGGGAGATATCGGCAGGGGGACGTGGTAGAAGAAGAGGCCGAACATCACGCAGCGCACCCTCAATGTACACAATGAAAAGAACAGGAGACAACGAGTCACCTTGGGGTGTGCCGCGGAGAGTATAATCTTTATTTAGAGTGGGGAATGACGGGCCCTTAGCGGATGGGAGTACAACCCGCAGTACGGTGTCCTGGAGGAGGTAACTGATCATTCGGATTTCATCCGGCTGCAAGAACGATCCCAGCACCGAGATGAGCCGTGGCCTGCTTATACAGTCAAACGCTTTTGACATATCAATGCCTAGGATATCCAGCGCACAGCGATAGCGTTGGCATCGAGCCGCCAACCATCGGTATGACCACACAACGTCTGTGGTGCTTCTGCTGGGGCGGAAACCACTCTGTGTGTGTGCAACGAAGTTGTTGACGTCCTTGTTGATCCTCCGCAGCACAATCAATGATAGATTCTACCTGAGCGCTGTGAGTAAAACCACGGGCCGTAGGTGACCGACTGGTCCCCTTGATTTGCCAGGCTTTTGTAACGGAATAAGCGACCCACTACCGATGCTGTTCAGGTACATACATAAGTTTTTAGAGCATGGCATACATGTACATAATCATTATTGAAAAGACTACACATTTTTTGTAAGTCTTGTTTGTACAATACTAGTCATTTACTTGCAAGAGCAGGCGTTCCAGTGCTAATGCCGTGATCATGGTACATGTAATGGCATTGCGTAATGGCAACCCGCAGACTCAGAGAGCAGTGAGCGGGTCAGGTGGATTACCATGCATGATATGCAAGCATCCAGTGTGTATCCAGTGTGTACTACATGTATACTATTGGTGGTACTATTGTATAATGTTGTTGGTTGTTGACAGCATGTATTCACAACAAGGTGGAGGACACCGTGTTCGGAAACAGTAACCTTTCTACAACCATCCATGGTTGCGAGAGCCCCGGTCGGTTGCGACCATCTGAACCGTATGGGTGTTAGACCCGGTTCTGGCCCTTTCTATTCTAGGGGAGTTGTCAAAACAAGGTTTATCTGATACCATATATAAAATGTACTATTGTAGTACCTATAGTTGATAAGTATGGTGGTAAAACACACCTGGCAATATGGCGGTAAACACACGCCTGCCCAGTGCCCACACACGCTCTCTAAGCTGCAAAGTTCTGGCACAGAGCTCTCTATTGTAGTACCAGACGATGACTATTGTACTTGTAGTACCAGTCCTGTTGTTGGTTGGCAGCATGTACGTAACAAGTAAAGGTGGAGGACCACGGTGTTCGTGAACAGTGACCTTTCTACAACCATCCACTCCACCTTGTAACATGCTGTTAACCAACAACATGTTTCAACAAAACAAGGTTTTTCTTGTTGTAGTGTAACTCTGCACTCAGTATACTGTCTACACTGTCTGTATTGTATTTTATTATTTTACTTGGGCATTCCCAACAGACCCTAAGGTCTTCTTACAGGGTGCCCAAGATGTCTGTCTGTGGCTGTTCATGGTTCACCATGCCCGTGGTTTACCAGTACAACACGCTTCTAGGACCGCCCGTAGAGGTTTTCTAGGATGTTTTGTCTACTGCCTCCTCTGTTTGCACTGGCAAGTGGCAGAACTACCCTGCCAATCCTGGTCGATCTACTGGGCGTTTACGAAATAATCTAATGGTTTGCCTCGAGACATCGCAAGCCTCTTTAACGGGCAAAAATTCACACAATGGATTAAAATACAATACAAGTACAAGTTTACCTGGGAACATTTTCCATTTCTTGATAGCACTCGTGGTAGTGCTCATATCTACTGAGTGTAGTGTAGCGGCAGAAGAAAAACTGAATACATGTACATGTAGATTCCCTTATCTCTGATATCAGAACATCGGCGCAGAGAAGCTCCAGCCGGAGAGTGGCCGACAGATTGGAGAAGAGCTGTGTTTGTGGCCTTACCGAGAAAGAGTGTACTAGTACATATTATCGTACCATTTCCCTCATCAGCCAAGCCAGTAAAGTGCTCAATCAACAGCAGACTGAAGTGGAAGATAAAGGAAGAAGTATCAGTGATGCAAGCTGGCTTTAGAGATGGAAGAGGTACTACACGAGATCATACTTGCCAACCCAGCCTAAGCAAATCCCTTAGTCACACACCCAGTTTCCCTTAATGTTCTCTCATTTCTCTTATTTCCTGGTGAGATCATATTCTGAATCTGAAAATCATCATGGAGAAGCATCGGGATCACAACCTTCCACTATTCTTGTGTTTCCTTGATTATAGCCAGGTCTTTGATTGTGTGGAACACAACAAGCTATGGCGTATCATGATTGAAATGGGTTTTCCTCGCCATCTTGTCAGATTGGTCAGTATTCAACTTATTCGCAGAGCAGGAGTCAGGAGTGAGTATGCAAGACCGATCGTTTACGGATTGGTTCCGAAGAACTTTAATAGGCAGAGGAGTTCGTCAAGGGTGCATTTTGTCGCCCAACCTTTTCAGCATAATATACTGAGAGAATTATGAGAGAAAAGTTGGAGGGCTTCGGCGGTGGAGTCTAGATAGGCGGACGCCGGTACACTGAGCTTCGGTACGCGGATGACACCGTGTGGTTTGCTGCAACGAGAGATGATATGCTGGAGTTGATGGAGAGACTGCAGCGGGTTAGCGCTGAGCACAGCTTGATGTTGAATGTGAAAAAGACAAAGATTATGGCGGTAAAAGATGATACGGGAGATCCTTTCACCTGCAATGGGGGAGTGGTTGAGGCAGTGGAAAGCTCTACATACCTGGGAGCACAGTTCGACATCTCCAGCAGCACAACAGCCGAGCTGAGACGTCGTTTGAACCTGGCAAAACAGACAGTTAGCAGGCTATAATGATCATTGAACCCATTTGGAAATGTAGAAAGGAGAAAGGACATGGAAACAAGTTAAGAGTAACTCTCCACCACTGTAACTAGATACTATATACAGTCAGAAAGTGCAACAACTAGGCACAAAACTAACAGAGAACTGAGACATTCGACGTCCTGACACCTAGCTTCAACACATGTCCGTAGCGCTAACCGACAGCCTTCCAACTCGGAAGGTTCAAGGTTAAGGAGAGACCAAAGAGGGGAGGTAAGCGCAACGAAAATGAGCACAAGCTACAGTCCCAACGGAACAAAGAATGTCGATTGTTACTGGACGATGACGAGACCAGTAAGATACTTGACAAAGCTTATTGGCTCAATACCCGAGTTACCATTTGGAAATGCAAAAGAATATCGAAAGACATGAAGTTACGACTGCTGCGGACAACGGCGTTTTCCGTTGCCAGTTACGGCTCGGAGGCAGGTTTATCGTAAGCGCATTTTACAGCATCGATACTCGTGCAATGACTTGACCTTGAGTCCTTGCGCATTAATTTTTATTCTGCTTTTCTCTTCTTTTTGTCCTCCCTCTCTTACCGGTTTTCCCATCCCACGTATCTCATCACTCAAGCGAAAACAGGAAACCCTCTCGACAGGCGAACAGCCTTTGGGGAATCCTTAAAAAAACAAAAAAAACACAAAAAACAATACAAATACAAATCATGAAGTTGATTGTTCCAACTAGGAACACACGCTTCTTGCCGCGTTTGTCGCGTTTGTCGCGTTTGTCGCGCCGGAAACAAAGCGTCTCTGTAAGTAATTAGTTTGTATCCCTGGTGATGGTTTGGCCTGGAGAGCAGTATATAAGTGGTGCTTTTCAGGCACAATCTTCCTCAGCCTACTCAAGCTCAACTGATGAGGGGTGAATTCCCCGAAACACCGTGTATTGAGCAGGGAGTGGTGCTTTCTTGCAGGTTTGCCGAGTGGAAGGTGCGACGTGCTCCTCGTGTGCTCCGGATGGCAGTCGTGAGTCAGTCAAGTGTCAAGTTCGGCAAGAAGCGTGTGTTCCTAGTTGGAACAATCAACTAAAATTACTTCATGACTATTACCGCCGAAGTCGCAACTTCTAAGTACAAATACAAATGCGAATTAAATTCAGTAGTTTCCCGACTATGCCGACATATACTCAATCTGCGGACAGCATGCTGTTTCGTTCTTTTTGAACTCATCAGCGCAGCACAGAGAAATGAGGCCGAACCTGATAGCAATGGAAATAAAAATTTCCAATCAGGCCCGAACGTACCTTGCCAGAGTGCTCAAACTGACAAGTCAGTGAGCTCTGCATAACGCAAACAGCAAAGGCACTACCCCACGCAAGAGTGCTCAACTGCTACAAGAGCAGGAGCGAAATACTCAATCTGCGGACAGCATGCTGTTTCGTTCTTTTTGAACTCATCAGCGCAGCACAGAGAAATGAGGCCGAACCTGATAGCAATGGAAATAAAAATTTCCAATCAGGTCCGAACGTACCTTGCCAGAGTGCTCACAAGTCAGTGAGCTCTGCATAACGCAAACAGCAAAGGCACTACCCCACGCAAGAGTGCTCAACTGCTACAAGAGCAGGAGCGAAATACTCAATCTGCGGACAGCATGCTGTTTCGTTCTTTTTGAACTCATCAGCGCAGCACAGAGGAAATGAGGCCGAACCTGATAGCAATGGAAATAAAAATTTCCAATCAGGCCCGAACGTACCTTGCCAGAGTGCTCAAACTGACAAGTCAGTGAGCTCTGCATAACGCAAACAGCAAAGGCACTACCCCACGCAAGAGTGCTCAACTGCTACAAGAGCAGGAGCGAAATACTCAATCTGCGGACAGCATGCTGTTTCGTTCTTTTTGAACTCATCAGCGCAGCACAGAGAAATGAGGCCGAACCTGATAGCAATGGAAATAAAAATTTCCAATCAGGCCCGAACGCACCTTGCCAGAGTGCTCAAACTGACAAGTCAGTGAGCTCTGCATAACGCAAACAGCAAAGGCACTACCCCACGCAAGAGTGCTCAACTGCTACAAGAGCAGGAGCGAAATACTCAATCTGCGGACAGCATGCTGTTTCGTTCTTTTTGAACTCATCAGCGCAGCACAGAGAAATGAGGCCGAACCTGATAGCAATGGAAATAAAAATTTCCAATCAGGCCCGAACGTACCTTGCCAGACATATAGATTGAAGAATATTCACTCAGGCTTCTCTGGATTGCCCGTCAAAGAGGCCCTTCTCCATAATGATGTGCGTAAGCCACGCCATATCAAGTGGCGCGAATTTTGACAACTTGTCCGTACAGTCAGGCCATAACTTAGCATAAGTCAGTTTGTGTTGGACTCACGAATGTCAAGATGCGTAGCCGCACGTGCCCGAATTCCTAGGGCAGCATGCTGCTGAGCCCTGGCACTCCGGCCCGGGCAAAGATTTCCTCGCGGAGATAGCATCATGCTCCACGATGTCAACATGAATTTGTTTACCCGTGGTTGATACAGTCATGATAAACGTAGTTCCATGCTATGCTCAGGCCAACATGAACACATAATTGATTGACTCCGCCTGGTACTATAATACTAGATGATGCCCATCACTACACCGACACGGATCCTAGTCCTAGAGCGGGTCTAGACGGGCTACACGCTTTGTGAAATGAGTACGGCTTCCGTGATCACATAAAAGCGAACGTTGGCCGCGGAGAAGGACTTGGTGGTGACGAGCTGCTCACAGAACAGCATCGTTGTTCAAGCGGAGCTATTCTGAAACAACCAAGGACCGCGACACGGCTCGGCATGGTAGCGTCACAATGAAGTCTTCAGTCAAATCGAAGCACATCCCGCGCGCCATCCTTTACGCTCTGATCATAGTCACTCTGTTTGCAGTTGATCCGAGCGTATCCTGGAGGCGCCGACGGCGGAGGCGGTGCACCACGAACAACTGGGGAGGTTGGAGTCGGTGCTCAGTAACATGTGGAGCGGGAACACAGAAAAGGTATTGTGAAACACAAGAGGGACGCACAAGTTATCCATAGCGTTGGAAAGTATTATGCTTCTGCATCGGTTAATGAGTGCAGTGGTCTGGTCAGGGTTGAGATGTGCCTACCGGGGCAGCACCAACATAATCATTAGCAGTAGCAGTAGCAGTAGCACTGACTTAGCTGCTTACCAGGATTACCAGGATTACCAGGATTACCCTCACTCCTCCGCCGTAGTCGCTTACAGTGTAGGCCTACGTACATGTACGTGTACATGTTCAGCGAAATCTGATTCTGAGAATTTGCGCAATCTGCAGAATCTGGAATTCTCAGATTGCGCGGAACCTACAATACATACAGGACTAAGTCTCTTGTTTCACGGTTCTGGGTAGTACAATGGTCATCTACTTGCAAGAGCAGGCGTTCCAGCACTACTGTATTTTTCGGAGTATAGTGCGCACCTTTGTATAACGCGCACCCCCAATCATTCATTGGGGGTGCGCACTTCAATCTTCATTGACATACATGCATTTCATATTCGGAGCATAGTGCGCACCTGCGATTTAGGGCCTAAAATAGCACATCTAAAGTGCGCACTATACTCCGGAAAATACGGTAATGCTTGGCAATGCGGAATGGCAACCCGCAACCCGGTGACTCAGTGAGTCTGGGACTCAGCTCAGTCGGAGAGTCAGTGTCGAGCGGAGCGGGTCAGGTGGACTACCATGATCTGCAAACATGCAGTGTGCGATGCATGTACCTCCTCTACACTGTCTGTGTCTGAGCATGGGTTTGTTCACACCGCCAATCGTGTGAAACCATGAAGGAAGGACCAAAGCAAAAAAGACAACTGTTATGTCTGTGGCTGTTCAACTACCATGGCATGCCTGCCAGTCACCATGGTCACTAGTCATTGTACATCTACTGCCATACTGGGCTTTAGGCCGATTCCACACTACGCCGAAAGTGGCTTTGCCTTGAAGGCATAAAGTGGCTTATAAAGTGAAGCTGCATTCACACCTACAAGTGTCGATCACGGGACTTTGCTTTGAAGGTTAGACTGTGAGGCTTTCCTGTGCTTGATCTAGCAACGGCGGTAGTGGAGAGGCTCTTTGTTGGGCCAAATCCTCGAATATCACCCATTTTCGCGTGCCCAATCTTGAAATTTGACCACGCTAGCGCGCGCTGTGTAGGCGGATTCCAGATCATAGGTCGAATATTTGTCAACCTCGCCAACAGGCATTCCGGTGGCAGTTTTCGTTGTGTATGTCTCGTACAGTCCTTTCGCCTTCGTTTTCATGTTGTCGATTTTGGAATGGACGATCGACGCAGTGTATTGCCTCCTCCCGGAGCTGTTCAGCAAACAAATTCAGCTTGATGGCGATCTCCTCCGGCGTAGCTCCTGCGAACTGTACCGGCCGGAGGTCGCCTCAAATATCCGCTCCAAAGCTCGATCAGCTTGCCCTCAAGCTCCTGGCTAAACATGACCCTAGGCATTGTTGACAGCTCACAACTCACCACGACTGAAAGATACGACAGGGAACACATTCGGAAAAAATCGAAAGGCTGAAGAAAAGTCAGAAAAGTGTCCTGAAAAGGTAAAAAGTTGCCTTGAAAGAGGGTGCTGGTGTTGCTTTGTAGACAACAAGCACTTTTCACTTTCGCGCGTTTCTCAAAGTGATCACCATGGCAACTTGCCTGAAAAGTGCCTGAAAAATGGCTTTTTAGGCAGGATTTGGTGTAGTGTGGAATCGGCCTAATACGCGGTTTACCATGACCATCGGCATGATGACCATGCATGGCATGGGTAAGGACGTAGAGTCTACGTAACTCAATGAGTCTGTCGTTTACCTCGGGACAGCTTCCATTTTCTGATCGTAGTGTCTGGACTGTCTCCAGTGGTCTCAGTGTCTGTAGATCTACTGAGTCTGTAGTGTAGAGTAGTATTGTAGACCTGGTAGACTGTAGCGACAGAAGAAACTGATTAGATTCCCTTATCTGATCACCATGATCACTGATAATATCAGTGAGGCGCAGAGAAGCTCCATGGCATGAAGCAGCATGGAGCCTGTACTCGCGCGACATGCAGCAGCTGGGGATGGGAATCCTGGTTCCCGGCAGTCAGTAGTCTTTACTACAGTTTTACCTAGGCTAGAATAATGGTAAAACGGTTCTGCTCATACTCGAGGCATAGACGACAAAATAATTATTATGATTGTTTCGTATTGAACTAACACTTGTTGAACTCCAAAAAGCTTGCAGGCAGAAAGAACGGGTGGACTGTTCTGTGTAATATTTGGCCGCAATGTTTATGAGGGAGGTGAACATGGTGAAAGCAGGATGAACAGAATCATTGGCCTTAGAAGTAGCTTAGTAGCTATGCAAATTTGTATGAAAGGATATTATGAGCCCCTGTCAAAAAGCTGTTGCAGCGAAGTAGATCGAGATTGTCTATTGAAATGCAGTCTGTAGCGAACATTCACTTTGCGCTCCATAGCTCAATGTAGTGCACGCCACCAGCTCACTACTCCACTGAAGCTATTACTGAAGTACATGTAAGCATAATAATCATTGTGCTGCATTGGTGTTGGTGATTTGGGCCAGTCATGGAGCATCCTGGAGGCTTATTAGTAGACCTTGCAAAGAAAATTGACCTCAATGGTATCAGGCAATTAGGCAAATGTACCTGCTTGTTCTGTAACTTTGAATATTTAACCAGACAAAAACTGCTCTGAGCAGGTATTTATGTATGTATGGTGTTGTTTTACTCTGGTGCAATGATGTGTAGAAAACGCACCACCAACTGTGGTGGAACCGCCACTGAAGGAAACCGTCAGTGTTCCCCGTTCGTTTTCTGTCCTGTTGACTGTCAAGTCAACGCGTGGAAGAATGTGGGAAGCTGCACGAAGACGTGTGGAGGTGGTGCTATACTGCAGACAAGGTATTGTGATGGCTTGCTAAGTTTGTATTGCGACATTGTGGCAAAGTGGGATTAGATTCACGGCGGAGCCTTGTTACAATGCATAGGTTTATCATCTTAAATTCTTTCTGAGGAACAAATCTTTTAAAAGGACTGCACCTCAATCTAAGAAAAGAGTAGCCATTCGTTCACTTCAGATCACTTCCCTGACGGATGATCAGTCATTAACTGCGAATTGTTTTGGTTTTGTTCCGAAACTCAGGACTACCAAACAGAAACCATTTTTCGGTGGAAAGGCATGTCCTGTGTTGCATCAGTTAGCAAACTGCGCAGTAAGCCCCTGTCCTGTGAGATGCGTCTACAATTGTAAGTTTGGCTAGTTGTTGTTCATGTGAACATTGTAGTTGTTGCTGTTGCTGTTGCTGCTTCTGCTGCTGCTGCTGCTGTTGTTAGTGGCGTGTTTGCCTTACTTTACTATTGCACCACAATCTCCCCACGTAGTCTAGAGAGTTACGGTGACTGGCCATTTTCAGCACTGTAGTCGTTATGACACTCAAGAAAGAGCAAGCTTCCGGTTCCTCATCGTCAGGCGAAATTACTGGTCAGTCGGCGACACGCATTTTTCACAAAAAATTGCGTTTCACCTGCTGGGAGAGTATGCATGTACTCGAGTCTCATCCTGAGCACGTTTTTTTCTTCTTTTTTTCAGCTCCAGTATAGCTGTATTTTTCATTGCAAAGCCGTCCTCGATTCGTTGTTCAAACGAAGTGGACATTCAATCATGAAGGCAAAGGACATAGGAGCCTGATTGGAGTTTCTCGTGGCATAGGACGGCCACACAGAGACACTTTGGGATTTTCTGAATATAAAATACCGTACCCACGATGCTGAGATCAATTTGTGCGATATCAAATTGTTTGTGATCTACCGCATCGAGCAGAACGGGATCCAAACACAAGCTTACCGACGGTTAGGCTGCCGACCTGACTGGACAAATGATCCCTGGCTTCACCAGACGCCAGAAGTCGGACACCATGTGCTTTGCCGCGACGTCCATCTCCAAAAAGAACTCCATCTTCGTCGTGAAAAGGCTTGAAATACTCAATATTCAACCGAGATTCGCGGACTCGCGCTTTTTCGGATCGATTAATTTCCTGTTGGAACAGTTGCAGGTCAGCTTCCCGCCTCTGTTTCAACAGGCGATGGCTCCAAAGCATGCCTGGAACAAGCCATATCGAGGTTGCAAGCCACCCCTCTCAGCAAAAAATTCGAAGAAATTCGAAATTTCAATGGTGGAAGATATACTATGAAGAGAATTTCAAAAAGTATGTGTCACGGAGCGATCGCTCAACCTACGTCATTCAAACTTTGCAGAATGGTTCAGACGTACATGCTAGGCATGGAACCATAGGCGATGATGCCATAGCTGACACACAGAGTAACACACACAGCAGATTCGTGTGCACAGATACTAAATTAGTGGACGTCGTCATCTTCTTCCCGCTGATCTCGAATGTACTATGACGTGCTATTTCGCCTGACGGATCAACATTCGTAAAGGTCTTCCACTAGTACTTTCATTACCTTCTGGTCAGGCGAATTACAGGCAAAAGGAACTGACCAAGTGCGATGAATTATTATATACTCAAAATTATTTGGAAAACCTTACACACACCATCTTCAATCCAAGTTGTCTCTTCGCTGCAAATTACAATAATTATCTCAATCAAATTTTCGGCCAGGAGCCATCATCAGGATTATTGACAGACAGCGAGAAGACATCTATTCTACTATTGCAATCAAAGGGACAAGCTGAATCGACATACTGATACTTTCTTGGTCAAAAGACATGACCACGGCAAAAAAATACAATGAAACAAGAATCGGAAGACCGAGGTAGCTCTGTGCTGCTGTCTAATACGTTGATGTATCCAGCTAATGTCTCTGCTCCGTTCAGGGAATTCAGAATAGGAAGACAGCTGTACGACCCGCTTTTCTTCTCTTTTAAAGCTATTATTCATTTTCTTTTGCCCTACTTTATTATTATTTTCTCGTCCTTCGCTTTCTTGTATTATTGGGCAACCTGCCCGTTAGAATCTGCAACGTAAAATAAACAACAACAACAACAACAACAACAACAACAACAACAACAACAACAACAACAACAACAACAAGGAATACAAGTGGGACTAGTTGGGACTAGTTACAATATTTGGTTGGAGTCTTCTGAGGTAACGGGATTAAATTAAAGCTGGAGATCGAAAAAGAACCTGCCATTGCTTTGACTGATCCTCCAACAACACAGGCCCAACTGAGCAAGACCAGCATACCAGTAGCATGAATACAGTGTTCAGTTGGTATCAATGTACACCTTCAAGTTCAAATGTCAGTAATTCCATTGCAGGAGAGCCTTGCACCATGTGCACTGTATTGACCCAGCAGCCTCTCCTTCAGCGTATCTTGTAGTGAGGGTGGTGACCTTAAACAGACAGACAGTACAGGTACTCCTTAACTCCTCTGTCTTGAGGAACTGGAAGACTCGAGCTGGGAACACGTATAATCACAAAGAAACCAAAGGTGAAGAGAACTGTCATATCTGTTGGCAACATATGTCCCGACTCGGGTGGCCTGGGACAACCTACAGAAGTTTGTTTCCGACAGGGGAGCAGGGAATGGTGGAGGTATAGTTGGTTTTCATGGCTTTATGCACTATCAATATGTTGTTGATACTACAACAGCAAGAGGGTCCATCGATGCAGGGAGTCTTCACCTGGACTGCAAGCTCGACTTCACAGGGAGTCTTCACCTGGACTGCAAGCTCGACTTCACAGGGAGTCTTCACCTGGACTGCAAGCTCGACTTCACAGGGAGTCTTCACCTGGACTGCAAGCTCGACTTCAGGCCTAAGCACATGTACTTCCGGGAATGAAATTTTGACACATTTCAGAAAACTGACCGGCGAGTGAGCTTGTTGTTATTTCAGAATGCAGCAAAGTCGATGTAATGCTGGAATGGTTAAATTCTTATCTATTTTTGTTTCCACCCCTTGAAAAGAGCTTTCTGCACATTCTGATGTTTGATTCAGTGTGGGCAGCGTGGAGCACATGCCCTGGTTGCGGAGGAGGAACACAGCAGACGCGCACGCGCACCGTGACCTTGGCCACTCTTGGTTCATCATGCACCAGCACATCGCAGTCGCGCAACGATTACTGCAGGAAGTCATGCTGCGCTCAAAATTGCATAATGAGCAGCTGGACCAATTACGGCTCTTGCTCTGTGTCCTGTGGCTATGGGATAAAGGTACTGTAGAAAAGCGAGCCTTTGTGAGCAGTCACAGGTTAAAATGTGGTAAAACAGTTTTGTTCTTTGAGAGGGATACTTTGATGGAAGGGTTCATTTCGAAACCGAGTGTGCAGATCCCACTTCAAACTTTAGCTCGGAAATGTTTTGTTAGCCATTCCCAGGTGACAAAATAGAGGAATATTTGTACCTATATGTACACACTACTTCCAATTGCTAGTTTCCCTATATGGTAGATGCCTATTCTCATTTCTTTTCCAGCAATTTGCCCCAGGCCATAGAAACCCCAGGGTTAAAAAGAGCTATGCCTCAAAGTTCGTACAGATATTTTGGTCGGTTTGGCTCTGAGGTTTGTTCTAATACTGAAATAATTGTGAAATTAGACATAGTTTGGGGAAGACTTACCTAGTGTTCTGTGACTTCCGTTTTAAAAAGTTTCCCATTGGATCAACTTCAAACCCCAAGGAAAGCCTGGATGTCCTGTTTCAAGATTGCACTGGTGTTGGGATGCTGGGCAGGAGTGCGGTGGGAGTGGGTTGAGATGGTGATGTTTTGTATGATTGCGGTTCCTGTGGGAGTGCTGGCCGGCCATGTACATCGCGCAATTGACTTTGACCCACAAGGAAGCATTGAACCGAACAGTAATCTCATATCTCCAATTCCTTTTTTTACAGCAGCTCTGAATTATTGGTGATATGGCTCACTGCTGCTGCCTTTCGAAATTCAGACTTGTTCTTGAAATGATGAAGATGACATGATTAGTCTTCCTGCCTGGTTCTGCGTACATAATGAGGCATTTGTGTAGTCTTATCTGCCTTCCATATTTTTTCCAAAAAATTATAATGAGGACATGGAACTGTATGGAGGTGACATTGCCTGGATCAAATGGGATACCATCACTTGCCAATGTCAATGCTCTAGAGTGCAATATTCACTTCCAAGAGTTTCTACTGTGGCTGCAACGTGTTCAATAATTTTCCAATTAATAACAAATCCTTGCAATTGTTATCTGCTTGTTATGTACTTTTGCCAACACAACAGTGGCGATATCGATCCGTTGTACGTAAAGCAGCTTGCGGTGGGACAGCTTGTCCTAAGTTACTGTCTTGGCACACATCATGTAGGGCGAAGCCAAAGCTGGATTGCAAGGTAGGATGATGTTGACCATGTTGATAGGCAAGTAGCCAACGTCGGCTCAACTGATACGTGTCTGTTGGATTAGGCTACTATTAGTTGGGTTGGACTACCATTAGTTGAATTTGATTACCATCAGTTGAATTTGATTACCATCAGTTGAATTTGATTACCATCAGTTGAATTTGATTACCATTAGTTGAATTTGATTACCATCAGTTGAATTTGATTACCATCAGTTGAATTTGATTACCATCAGTTGAATTTGATTACCATCAGTTGAATTTGATTACCATCAGTTGAATTTGATTACCATCAGTTGAATTTGATTACCATCAGTTGAATTTGATTACCATCAGTTGAATTTGATTACCATCAGTTGAATTGGAAGTCAAACATCTTACAAAGGTTTTGCCTAGATATGACACAGCGCTTTGGACTTGAGTGATGATCAGCAGGGCGCAGATCCTAGCTAAGAGTCTACTGACCCTGTTTTGCTCTACACCCCAAGAGCTCAAGTAGTCTGAACATTTTGATAGCATCGAATAACAAGCTCGACCACTGATGCTCTAATCACTAGGCTATGGTGCAGTGGTGTCATGCAAACTTGTTGTTCAGACTTTGAAACCCACTCCTCCTGTGAATGTCATAGCATGGTGAGACGCAGCTCTCAATGTACCCACTTCATGTACAAACTAGCATGCGGCGGACGTAAGTTTGAGGGAGTTTGTTTGAAGTTTTATTTTACATCGCAAACCAAACGGGCATTGATGCCCAATATTATGATGGCGATAGAATAAAAAGTTGAAAATGATTATGTCGAACAAAAAAATTGACTGCCACTAACAGGACTAGAACCTGGATCCCAAGGCTTTTTTTTACAACAATGTTCTGACTATTTTCAGGTGAATAGCTGGGGAGGTTGGACTGTGAAACCCTGTAAGCCATGCCTTGCAGGCGATCAATATCGCTACCGCTCAGTTGTTAGTCATCCTCAATGCGGTGGCACGCCGTGCCCTGTTCTCACCGACAGCCGAAGTGCAATATGTCCAACGTGCTGCCCAAAGAGCTGCACGTGGAGTGCGTTCAACTCCTGGTCTACCTGCTCCAGCACATGTGGTACAGGCCGGCGGTAAGTTCACCGTTGTAGCGCTATGCGCACTTCCATGCTGCTAGTCTTGCGGATGGCCATTGTTTTGTGAACACCCTGCTCCAAATGTCCACCACCAAGATCCCATGCAGCCGTATTCTCTAGCTATTTTGGAGACACCTGTGCCACTGTGGAATTGTTTGGAACAGTGTTGCAGGACCGTACAAATCTCATACATGTTTGTGTCCATTTGCTTCTTCTACATTAGATATCGGTACCGCTCTCTCTTGTCAAAGGCGTCTTGCGGCGGAAGTTGCACAGGCTCGTCGCAAGACATCCAGGGCTGTAAGCAGTTCAAGAACCAAGACTGCAAAGTGTCAGACTGGACTCTATTCACGCCATGCACCAGTGTGTGCGGCCTCGGTATGTACCACTGACACCGTCAGTTGAGGAACGGTGACATGGCTGTGTTCCGGTTTGCATCTATTATTACCTTGAGTGTTTTTAATCAACACAAACAAATCACGTGTGTTGTCCTTCCGTGGGCATGGTCACCGAGGCACGTGCATGATGGATTTGATGGGTGCTGCTCTTCACCGGAGTGTGAAGCATACATGTGGCTGTTTAGACAACACAGGACGGAAACCGTCTACATGTATGCGGGTGTTTTGTCCTGTGAACTCAGCACTTTTAACACAGGAATGAACGTACCAGACTCGGCTAAGTGTATCGAGCCAGAACGGTGAAAACTGGCTAATCATTATCATAATTATGTTCAAATGAAATCTGAATTGCAGGCAAGAAAACTCGCACACGGGCGGTGATTGTTCAACAGGCGTGTAATGGTAGAGCCTGTCCACCCACTTCGGATACACAGCCATGCACCGTTTATCAAGACAGAGACTGCAAGGTATGCGCATTGTCAGAGATTTCCTCCCTTTCCTTGGCACATAGTTCTCTAGCTGTTCATTACCATTTTAAGTTTTCTTTATCCATCACTGATGTTAAAACACCGTTTTCAAAAATCCTCTCATAAAGTTACTCACGGCGATGATGCATGTAACATGAATGCCCGGGTTCGAAAAATATTCACGCTGTTTAAAGGGTGGCATTGGAGCATGGTGCTTGTATTTGTGTGCATGCTGTGTTTGCGTGTGGTTATGCACGTGTACATGTGTGTGTGTATGTGTGTGAGTGGGCATGCGGGTATGCAAACGCGCTAGCCAATTTGGTTGGTGGATGCACTTTCCGGAGATAATGGTTGGGTGCGTTACCACCAGGCTCAACTGTTAAAGGTGTACTGGTGTACCTTTCACATTAATTAAATTTTGTTGGCTTCTGATACGTTGGTGTATATCCTTTCTAGAAGTGTGGCTACCTCTCAAGTGATAATTATTTTGTTCTGACTAGACAAGTGTGTGCATGTGTCTCTATGTGTACACTGCGCATGCATGTAAACAACAGGTGAGTCTGTGGGGAAAGTGGACAGCCTGCAGTTCACCATGTGCGGTTGGCTTGCAATTTCGCTACCGCAAGGTCACCCAGGCTGAACAGTGCAGAGGTCAATGCAAAGATGCTCTGTCGGTGAGTGTGGGGTGGGCAGGTAATTTGAGTGTGGGGTGGGCAGGTAATTTGAGTGTGGGGTGGGCAGGTAATTTGAGTGTGGGGTGGGCAGGTAATTTGAGTGTGGGGTGGGCAGGTAATTTGAGTGTGGGGTGGGCAGGTAATTTGAGTGTGGGGTGGGCAGGTAATTTGTACCTTGTTACGATAACTGTCAACATTCTCAGTTGTTGCTGTGTATAGCGTCTTGGTGCCAGTAAATCTTCACTTATGCTACTGTTCCATGCAAACTTCCAAATAACGGTGTATTCGAATAAACTTCACAGATTCCTTTTTGTACTGCCAATGCAAGACCAATGTTTGAGATTCTGGAACATAGGATGGAGGCTGATGGGTGATATCTTGCATGCTGTCCTACTGGGGGACCCAAGAACTTGAATTTGCTTAACTTGAATTGCTCGGCAAAACGTGCTTTTAGTTGAGAATGTTCTCAAACAAGTGTTCAGATGAGGTGCTAGTAGAGCAATGATGCAAAATGTAAGACTGTCCAGAGCCCCCTGTGAAAATGTGGCTCCCCCTCCTCATTGGCTTTTTTCCCCCGACAATTCAACGGAAATGCAATCGCCAATCGCTAAGAAAGGGCGTCATAAAGGCACACTTGTCTGGGTTGAAGTTGAGGGTTCGCTCCCGTACATTGCATTGCATGGCAAAAGACAGTTTTGGAAAATGGAAAAATTGGTTACGTGGTAACTGTTCCCCTGCCCCCCCCCCCCCTGCCCCTCCTCCTTCTCCTCCCTACTATTTTGACCTGGCTAGAACTCTGTTCATGATTGTATTTTGCAGGAAAGCCGTCCCTGTGGCACTGCGAACGGCGGATGCGATCAGGTTTGCAAGAGTGGCGTCTGTTCGTGTTCAAGTGGCTATGTGCTAAGCTCTGATCGGACGACGTGTGTCGCAAGATCGTGCGGTTCGCCGAAGATGTCGTCGTATTGTGCCCCAGGCATGCAGTGTATCAAATGTACACCAAAGTGCACAGGTACGCATCAAGGCTACCCTACTGGCATTGGGTTTCGGCGGTTTTCGGTTATCCACTTTGTTTGCACAGATTGATCATTGCCCTTCTTATACTTGTAAAAGCAGTGTGCGGAGTAACTGATGGGCCGGGTTCGAAAAACGACAAGGAGTCCCATCACACAATCTCAGGAAGCTGTCTTGGAGTAGCTCTGCAGTGTTGTTGATAGTTTTTGGCTTTGACTGCTACACTTGCACCAATGTAGGTTTACTGATGTGTGTTTCTAAATCACTCACTTACTTGTAGTAGGAGCACAAGTCTGAGAACTTTAGTCCCCCCTTTTTTTTGCAGGACACTTGACTTCACTCCTGACTGGTCAGTTTACTGTACAATTTCACAACCCACACCCATGGACCTCTCCCCAGTAATCTATTCCTTTGGTCTGCAACTAGCAGGGGAAAAAAGGCATAGTAGTGGTTCACCGATGGAAATGCTCCTGCTTTTCAAGACACCGTGTGGAGCCAACACAAACCCGGTGTACTATTGCTGTTTAATAATAATAAAATAAATTCGACGGGTTCACGTACCGGGCAGGTCAAGAACAAGGAGTCGTACAACTCCCTGGTCAAGAACCACCTTTCGGCTTCCGTGGGACGCCACCACCCCATGATCAGGCGTTAGATGCGGCTCCTAAACGGTGGGGTGGATAGATCAGATCCACCAACCATTTTTACTTTGCATAATCTCTATGCTAACAGGTACATTCTATGGATCTAGCTGCACACTATTATGTCCAAGTGGCTACACAGTGAAGGGAGGCTCAGCAACTACCCTCTGCCAGGCCACTGGTGTGTGGACAGACCACAGCACCACGCACTGTCAGCGCAACAACATGCGGCCAACACAGGTGAACACATTTCCCGATTAGCTTGTACCTGATTGCTGTGCTTGTGCATGCCACTGCCATCTGGCTTAGTTTGAGAGGTCAGGTGTGTTCACACCCATGCCTATACTATAGCAGTGTTTCGCACCAGCAAGACTTTGTCTTTTTCATCTGACAGCACGAGCCGGAGTTTCCAAGCATGGATAACGAGCCCTTACGAGCCCATAGCACCATTGAGTTGCCGATCTGCAGTCTTGATGGATTTTTCAGTGGTATTTACGAACACGAAGGGGTTCACAGATGAAGGTTGTCCCCTGAAGAGAACATTCTCAGGCACACTAACCGCATCAGGGTGCGTCTTCAGCTCTAGTTCCCCCTAGATTTCACCTGTCTCCTCGACAGCCATGTCACGGGCACGTAATGGCCTTCCACCTCCTCCACTAGGCAGCCCCGATGAGCCCTACATGTAGCATTTCAGTGTTAGATACTATTTCCTCCTCGTCATAATGATTGTATGAGCACAGCAGTGATGGAAGAAGCCTTTCCTTTTCCTTTTGTTTGTGCTCTAACCTTCACACTGAATGTTATGGTAGCCATGAATGACGATACTTGGCAGTATTATACAATGGAGGCGGAAATGTTTAGCTCGGAGTGGTCTAAACCAGGGTGCTAGCCAGGATATTCATCCAAAAAATATCATCAGCCAGGCTCAAACGACAGTGTTATGCCTAGAGAACATCGTATGCAGATTTCACAATCGATCTTCAACCGGGATCAGACTACAGTGGTATACCTAAATGACTGGTTAGCGTCAAAGTTATCTGCCCCTGCTAAAGTGATTTTGGTTGAGAGTTTTCTTGAAACAATTGCTGAGAACAGGTCTTTGTATGGCAAAGTAATGGCGCAAAATGCAAGACTATGTCCAGTACATTGCATATGGGCAGTTCTATCAATTGTCAAAATGGCCGCACATGCTCCTGTCGGAGCGCTAGCAATTCAGTCCAAAGTGAATCTTGACCATGGCACGTCGATCGTGGTGAGGACCTAATGTTTTTTATAAGGCTGCCATGGCAGTGGAATGCAAAATTCAATACTTTGCTTCCATGGTTACCATGGGCTGTTGCCATAGAATTTCGTAATAATGCCTTGTAAGATCATGTCTAAATTTTGTGGACTCCTTCATTAGCCTCTTTATAGCAAGAGTGTAGAGTCTATTAACATAGTTTTAGGTCAATATTAGAACAGAGGCCGTGCAGCATGTCTGTGTATGATGGTCCTACCTGTAGGTCCGGACCGAGGTCTATGCAAGCCATTATTAAAATGCTTTGCTGTTCATTAGAGTCCATTGCGATCAAATCAGCCGGTCACTCTGAGCTTTGCTGAGACCTAACAGTCGAAATGTCTGGCTATGAGGAGGCTGAGTATTATTTTGTATAATATATGCATTGGGAAAGGAATGACAGGCTAATAATAATGTAGGTATTTCTTAGGACACTACTCGTTAGGAGATTTTCAACGGTACAGATTTGATATAATTTTAAAGCAATACTTGGAGTCTAAATCCATAATTGATGGCCGTGCTTGGAGTCTAAATCAATAATTGATGGCCGCGTGCATTTCAGCCTAAAAATTACCAGTTGGACCATTGGTGGCTGTATATCTCTGCCTGATCAGCCGGACCAGTTCAAGCAGGTCTGACGTGTACTGACTTTCATTGTGTTTTGCATTGCCTCTCATTGATAGATCAAACTCTTACCATCATCACTGAAAGAGAATTCACCGCGTGGCACTAAAATTGGTTCATTCACAACAGCTGATCCAAACCCACGCGATTCTCACCGGTATACATTGACAGACACAGCGGGTGCTAGGTTTGTCATTGCTAATGGCAATGAACTTCGTTCGACATTTGTTCCCAATTTTGAAACGCAGCCACAGTCGTAAGTCGGGACCATATCAGCTACAGTTTTTTGTTAAGTAATGCTGTGGGGGTTGTTTGAAGTATCACCAGTACGCGCCGGGACCGGGGCGAGAGTACCTCCAGGGCTGGGAGTACCTCTTGCAGCCTCTCCTGGGGGATTGTGGTTATGTGAACCAGTGCAATTTGTACTCAAATCATATCGCAGATCACCAGCTCTCTCTGTCTCTCTCTCTCTCTGTCTCTCTCTCTCTCTCTCTCTCTCTCTCTCTCTCTCTCTCTCTCTCTCTCTCTCTCTCTCTCTCTCTCTCTCTCTCTCTCTCTCTCTCTCTCTCTCTCTCTCTCTCTCTCTCTCTCTCTCTCTCTCTCTCTCTCTCTCTCTCTCTCTCTCTCTCTCTCTCTCTCTCTCTCTCTCTCTCTCTCTCTCTCTCTCTCTCTCTCTCTCTCAGGTTTATGCACATGTGTGTCTGTCTACGTGTGTCTGTGCGCGTGTTTGTGTGTTTGTGAGCATTTGTGTGGATATGTATTTTTTCAATACTCCTGTCCAAGATATTCAATCACTGTGAAGAGCACGGACTCTGGTGGATTGTCTGTGTCACAGACAATACCCATCACGATCAATGATATCAACGAAAAGCCTACCAAGTGCTCGGTAAGCTCGTGAAGTGTATTTTGTAAAGTACATCAAATTAATTCTTCGCCTCTCAACCTTTTCACCAATTTCTAAGACCTGCTGCAGCTGCTGCTGCTGATGCTGCTGGTGCTGGTGCTGGTGCTGCTGCTGCTGCTGCCGGTGCTGCTGCTGCTGCTGGTGCTGCTGCTGCTGCTGCTGATGCTTACCAGTTTACTCAAGGACTGCGTCTCTTTCAAGTATATTTATAATGGCAAAAAAGGAATGAAATTGGTTGCTACTGATGTTGGAAAGGATCACATTTTCACATTAATAAGAGCATTTCCTCCTGCTGTTTTTCTTGCTCCTAGTTGTCTTCCAACACGATGAGGGAAAACCCGTATTTGAACACAGTCATAGGCAAGCTAGCCACGGTTGACCCAGACTATGGGCAGACATTCACCTACTCACTCCTGGACTCTGCTGGAGGAAAATTTAAATTATCAGGCAACACACTTCAAGTAAGTCAACTTCATGATAATTATATTTTTCAATTCTTTGTTCCTGATTAAAAAGAACTGTTCATCTCTATTTATGAGTCGGACACTGTGTTTTCTAATGGAGCTTGTCTTGACGTATTATTGTGTGAGCAGAATCTCTGGAAGTGCCAGGTATAGTGAACTGCCAAAAAGTGTAATACTAGAGAGAGCTGATGGCTGTGTGTATAACCCCTATTGCCCAATTGCAGGTTGCACAGTCCAACGCACGTTGTCTCAGTGAAGGCGGCAGCAAGTGTATCTTCAACTACGAGTCCTCCACCAACAACAGGTTCTCAATCACTGTCAGAACAACGGACAGTGGCCGACCACCTCTGTACCATGATTGTACACTGAGTGTGCTAGTTACTGGCAATGTCAATGACCAGCCGAGGAACCTGACATTATCTGGATACACCATACTGGAAGGCAAACCAGCTGGAACAACTGTTGGTAAGCGGAGTGCCTAAGTTCAGCAACATACATGTATGCATCCAAGGAGTAGTGCACTGGGGGAAGGGAAAATTCCCGTTTCCTCATTAATGTTCAACATATACTGGCCATCTACTGAATGTGGTATATTTATGGCCGTGTCGCTCCAGGTGGCTTTTATGCATGGAATGTAATACAGAGCCGGATCAGCAGAGCATAGAGTACATTGTGACTTTGCCACAATAGGGCCAAAGCTGATCACGAGATCACGAGAGCAAAGATCATGTTCATCGATGTACTGCTAGTCCCCTCTCATCATTCCATCAGAGATACCTGAAGTGGCAAGGCAGGAGAATGAAAATTTCAACAGGCTGAGCTGGAAGAGGTCTAGTAAGCATGAACAAGCTAGCACACAATCCTGATGCTCATGTCCCGGAGTTGAGGAGGATGTGGAGACTTTGTTTGCACTTGTAGCCCACTGAAACCAACTACATGCAGGGTTCTAGCCAGGTCCAAATAGTAGGGGGAGGGGGGGGGGGGGGCAGGGAAAACAGTCACTAGTACCCCGTAACCCATTTTCCATTTCAAAACAACTGTCTTGCAATGCGAAATGCAAAGTACGGAACGAACACCTGACTTCACTAGACAACTGTGCCTTTATGAACCCTCTAGTACTGACTATCGACTGCATTTTCGTTGAATGCCATGAAAAAACACAAAACTCGGAAAATGAGTAGGGGCGGCACTTTTCACAGGGGCACGCAAACAGAGTAGGGGGGGGGGGGGGGGTGCTACGCCCCCCCCCTCCCCTTTGGCTAGAACCCTGACATGTACATGTTGTTTCAGCTGGGCCATAGATTACCCCACTTCGAGACAGGTTTTTAATTTTTTGGGAAAATCTGCTTTCAAAGAAAGCCGGCTCTGAAAGAGCAATTTGCCCAAAAAGCAATGCACATGCTTACCAGTGTAAAGAGCAAGCGATGTGCAAGCGATGTGCATTGTGTTGCTGCCCAGGTGTTTTATCAAGTGATGATGAAGACGTAGGCCAGGTGATCACCTACACTCTCACCAATAACGCTGGTGGTGCGTTCACGATCACCGGCAACCGGCTCGTCTCCCGCAAGCCACTGGTGTTTGCTTCCAAAGGCATTTACAAAATCACCGTGCGAGCCACTGACAGTGGATCACCCAAACTGTTTGTAAGTTCCGAGAGAGAATGCTTCTTTATTAGTGTTGAGCACATGTGTGAGCACCAGACCTGCACATGCGTGTGAAGTGAAGTCTTGCCATTCTGAAAGGTGGCCTACCGTAACCTTAGCAATACCGTAACCTTAGCAATACTGCACACATGCAGGATACACAGACCTTTTGCTGCACTCCATGCTTGTATCATCTGATACGTCAAAAACAGGGTGACATCAGCTTGGCTGATAAGGCTTAAACGTTATGCCTTGTTCCAGGGTGTGCCTGATCCAGTCGATGCCTTTTGCTTGCGATTCTCTTTCAGGTCGAGAAACCGTTCACTGTAACGGTCAAGGATGGGGTTGAGCCACCCATTCAACTCCAACTCACATCATCAGGTACAAATATAGTTCTAGTGTATCCACATCTCTTTTAGAATGATTACCACAGCACCACAGCACCATCATCTCTGATAAGACCTCTCTCCCGAATAGGCAGCGCAGAGATAACAATCGTGATTATGGTGATGAATAATATTTCAAAAGTGCCCACTCATATCACAAACTCTCTCCCAGATGATCCGATTTCTGCTGCAACATTGACTCTAAAGTTTAGCTATTATCACACTGACTTATTTCTGATGAATGTCTCTAGAAAACTTGTTAGGAAATTTCATTATCCATATTTTATTCTTGTTGATTGCTGCGTCCAATGTCCGGTTCGCTGATTCTGATTCTTCACTATAATGCCATCATTATCACACTTTACACAGTCTCGTGTAGTAATGAGGATTTTCCCATGTACATTTGTTTGTGTTTTGTTTGACTAGGCGGCCAGGTGTCCTTTCCAGTGAACAGGCCAACCATTTGGGAAAATGTTGTCAAGAACACTGTTCTTGGAACCGTCACAGCTGATGACCCCGACGCTAAATCCACAATCAAGTTTAGCTTGGATAACGATGCCGGTGGTCGCTTCTCCCTAGGGCAGCAGACCAGTGTGTGCACATCAATCTCTGGCGTGTTGGTAAGTTGACGTGTACAGATGTCCTGGGCCGATATTCACATAGTGCAACATTGGCGTATTTCAGGGATTTTCGAATACTTTTGGTTCATCCTTGCTGCTGAGGAGTATATTTCAGCGTATGTATTCTTGATTCGTTGCAAAGTTTGGACCTAATGAATATTTTCACAAAAATCTTCTCCGGTTCGTATTTTCTTTTGCCGGCGCAGGGAGCTGCGAAAACAAGATGTTCTGCCACGATAATGGTGTCTGGTATACTGGACCATGAACAAGACGCTTTGCACACCATTGTTGTCAGGGCGACCGACAACAATGGCCTTTTCATCGTCAGAAAATTCTCCGTCAAGGTCCAGGACGTAAACGATGTGCCAACGGTATGTATTTTGCACTTTGATATAGCTGCAACTCAGTAGATATTATTAACTAAACCGTTTCCACTCGCACTGGGGGTTGGTAATGTACAGTGCTGCTCAATGAAATCCAGTCGAGTTTCTCAAGTACGCGCCGGGCGTTGCGCGGCCCTAGACCTGTGGACACTGGGCTGCGAAAAGGTGCACGGCGCCAACTTGACTCTCGCGACTGGGTTATATTGAGCACCACTGTAATTATGTGTCAGTGGTTTCTTATTATAGTTCATCCAATCAAGCCAAAAGCTTTGTAGTACATTATTTTGTGTACGTCGTGTGCAGGTGGTGTCGGTGCATGCACGTATTGCTGTTGTGTGGACGGCAGTCTTCGTCCTGGGTTTTCATGTCCAGTTGTGTTTACTCATAGTAAAGATGCAGCCTTTCCTATGCAGTCCTGTGGTCAATTGCTTGAGTGTGGAGATGGCACTGGCCAGGGAGCAGGTAGAATTAATTCGAGTTACAACATAAGTTTAAGGACATATTGTTAAAATGTGTGGACACGAGAGTGAGGCTGGTAGTTACTGTTGTAGTTGCCTTTGTGGGGATATCAGCTCATTCCCAACCTGACGACATTGCCATGTTGGCGAAAGCCCAATGTGCTTTCTTTTTTGGTACTATCTTTTTTTCACTTGCTTGTCATTCACAGGATATCTCAGTTGCTGGCGGAGTTTTGCAGGTCAAGGAAAACCTGAACAATGCTGTTATCGCGACATTCAGCACGTCAGACCAGGATCCAGCTCACACACATACATATTCATTGACTGTCAACCCAGGTTCAAAATTCAAGTTTGTGGGAAATCGCCTGATGACAACTGCCTCTGCTAACTTAGATTATGAAAAGAAAAAGATTTATGCGGTGGTGGTACGCAGTACAGGTAAATCTCCTTCTTCAAAATAATACCAATATCCCCGGTCTCTATCCGTCAAACCTTGAGACTACAAGTTGAAGTCTACCCTTCGTGCTCTGTTGTCCGACCGATCCGTGCGATCTTCGATCTTTAAATTGGCTTCTGAGAACATTGATTCTCACCATTGGACTTGTAGTGCATAGTGTATGAAACTATGGTTTCTGCTGGTGTACAATGTGTAGTCACTGTAGATTTGCCCATGTTGAATTTTGCGAATGGGACCTACTTTCTACTCGTTGACTGAAGGCATACGGTATTTGTCTGCATGTTGGAACCGTCTCCTCCTCTAGAACCTCGCATTCTGCTCTCGAAGCGTGGGTAATATACCCATCCCGCTGATTTAAGCCACACTGCACTTGAATGTGGCTTGTTTAAGTTGTGCCTATGACTGGGGGTTGCGGGTGACTGATGTGTTTTGCTACAATGTTCATAGATTCTGGCAAGCCGGCTCAGTATGTTGAGAAGTCGTTCGTAATTCGTGTAGAGGATGTGAATGAAGTACCTACAGCAGTCTCTCTTAGCACGAACAAAGTAAGTCAATAATGCATACAAATATGCACTGTGCTAAACTATCCATATGAACTCCAAGATCTGGATGCGTCATATACGGGTAGTATGGGTGGACTTGCTGTCATGCTGGAATGGCTGATATCCTGCCTAGTAGTATGGGTGGACTTGCTGTCATGATGAACTAGCTGATGACCTGCCTAGGAATGGAGAAAGATTCGGAGTACGTACAGCACATGTGTGTTCTTAGGTCTGTGGAATTCTAAAATCTGGTCTCCCGCAGGACCGAAGCCGGGGAAGGAATATGCAATGTGTGTGTGTGTGTGTGTTTGTGTGTGTGTGTGTGTGCGTGTGCGTGTGTGTGTTGCTTCAGGTCGATGAGAATGCAGCACTGAACACTCCTATTGGTACACTGAGCACATTGGACCCAGACAACTCGCCAACCCATCGGCAGACATTCACATACATCTTGCTGGACAGTGCTGGAGGTCGATTCATGCTGTCTGGAAGCTCTCTTGTGGTGAGCTCAGGATCCATTGTTAATAGTCAAGAGCTAGCTTTGTTCTCGTTTTAAGTGGCTCCACTCATCCCGGTAAAATTCACCTTCAAACTTTTCATACTTCAATGCTCTAACCTTCTGGGCTATGGGACCAGACCAGACCAGACCTAGACGGCAAACTTTGAACTCAATAGGCAGCTCAAAGCACGTACCACACAGGGACCAACCACAGTCAGTTTCTGGAATGTAGCACCTGAGGTAAAAGAAAGTGCTTCACTTTTAAAGGATCGGGAGAACAAAATTAAAAGCAGGGACGTCGGAACCGGTGTGGCAGGAAATATGAAATGAAGTATGGGCTATTTGGGCCCAATTTCCCTAAAAGTTTCCCAAGGGGGGGGGGGGGGGGGGCTGGACTCCCACCTACTCATGCGGCCGCACCAATGTCGAATACCTTTTCCGACGCCCCTTAAAAGGATCAGCCGGGGAAAAGGATTGCCTGAAAAGATGAACAAAATGCCTACCCTAGCAGGACTCAAACCTGGAACCTTGCTTGTACTGGGCAAGGAGGGGCGGAAAAAGACCCAAGTGCCATCAGTATGTGTGACATGTGTTGTGAACTGCCTTAGACGCGTAACAACTTCTAAGTCCAACTTCTAGGCTTCAACTTCTAGGTCCAACTTCTAGGCTTCAACTTCTAGGTCCAATTTCTAGGCTTCAACTTCTAGTCTTCTAGGTGAGGGGGAGGGGGGTAGGTCCTCTTCCAGGTCCGGCCTGGTCCCATAGCTCAGCTGGTTAGAGCATTGCTCATGACAAGCAAGGGGCCGGGCTCAAAAGTACTGGTAGGTTGGCCTTTTTCTCTGTTCAGGCAGTTCACTTCTCCAATGGATCCTGTTGAATTTGAAGTTCCCTAATCCTTTGAAAATTCAATTTTTGTTTTGACCATTGAGGGGAATTGTCATTTTATCAGAGCTATGCAGATCACTGCTCCCTTAGTTGCCATGATGGTTGTGCCTTACACCTATCTTAAAGCATCCTTTCT
This sequence comes from Sycon ciliatum, assembly GCF_964019385.1. Taxonomy (NCBI): domain Eukaryota; kingdom Metazoa; phylum Porifera; class Calcarea; order Leucosolenida; family Sycettidae; genus Sycon; species Sycon ciliatum. Next base: position 25,849,461 of record NC_088650.1, read on the forward strand.
TGATATGCGTAGGCTAAAAGTACGTACCATCCGATTTCATGTAACACCAGTCAGTGTGGTCTGTGATGCTAGAACGTCACATCAGGTGTCAAACCTATGAACACTGTGCACCGCCGTGCATGATAGCCACAGGCCTGGGGCACAATCCTGCTTTGGGCACAACTCTCTTCTGTTCACTTTGCACGGTGTTCTAGTGTGAACCATGATTGAACCATACCAGGTAATGGTCAACACTGGCATCGCAGCGCTGGATAGATGTAGCATGGCAGTTGCACACTCTTGGGGTTATGGAGTCTCTGTATGATATGTATACGGGTCTTTGAAGATGGCTGCATGACCTACGCATGTGGTGAAGTCAATCTGATGGGGTCGTGCAAGCCAAACTCGAAATTGTAGTTCATGTGCATGCTGTTACTTTGATCCGTAGCACACCGTTTCATCTTGGGCTCTTGGAATGTATTGTGTGTGAATCTTTTTTTGTGGTGTATTTGTCTGGTGCGCTTGTTCACTTCAAGGTTGGAGCGTCCAACATCAAGTGCTTGAAGAACGGCAGATCATACTGTCAGCTGAATTTTGAATCATCTTCCAGTTTTAGTGTCACAGTTAAAGTTACCGACAGTGGATCACCTCCGCTCAGTGCAACTTTCCCGCTTACCATACAACTAAACGATATCAATGATCAGCCAAGGCAACTTACCATAGACAATACCATTGTAAGTAGTGTCTGAGTGCATGGCCTAATGGATAAGGTGTCTGACTTCGAATCAGATGATTAATGGTTTGGGTTCCATTGTAGGCATTCCATGCTTCCCTTCTCGTCAGACGGAGAACATGATTGAAATCCAGAAAGGCAGTATATACCATGGAGTAGTGCGCTAGGCTCTTCTGTGAATTTTCAATATTGTAGATGCGCACTAAAAATTTTAATTTATGGAAATGTCTTGGACTTTGGGAGCTCACGATTGGACCTCACTTAATTTATTTGGTTCTGACGTCATTGGAGGTGTGTAGATGCGGTTGGACTTGTCAATCAGTTTCCCAACCAAGCGTCCCAATGCTATTATTGCAACAACAACAAAGTGAGCATGCTTGAGTTGCCGGCTCATCGGTGCCTGATGTTAACGCAGGCTTTCACTGAATGATATACATGTACAGTCTTCCATGTAAGACAGATTATAGACCTTTGGGAGTTTGCTCTCTTCTCCAGATCAAAGAGAATGCCCCTATCAACACAGTGCTGGGAGTTATGTCGTGCACAGATGAAGACCGCGGGCAAACTCATCGTTTCCAGCTGATCAATGATGATAACGGTCAATTCAAAGTCAGTGGTAATAAGTTGCTCAAGGCAAAGTCAACAGATTTAGACCCACAGGCAGTACACAAGATCTCTGTTAAGGCCATCGATTCAGGAAAGCCTCCAATGTCGGTAAGTTTTTTTTCACTTTTCACTTGTTCAATTATTTCTTCTTCTTGTTTTGTTTGTAAATCGACCAGGATGAATTGTGGATCCATGATTAGAACCTATTCAGTCTTGTACTTAAAATAGAATAAATCACATGGAAACGAGTTATGAAGCAACTATTGAATGTCTTAGTAACATGTCAGTTTTGTGCCCTGTTATCGCACTGTCTGACTTCGTATTATCTTGTTCCAGTCGTGGATAGTTGCTTCATAACTCGTTTCCATGTGATTTCTTCTATTTGAATTATATTTATTGGCTCAGTATCCAAATTATTCTTGTGCTTGTGTTTCTTTTGATGCCACAGGTAACAGCGGATATTGTCATCAGTGTTGTGCCGGTCAAT
>NC_088650.1:25853765-25886265 GCF_964019385.1 Sycon ciliatum
GGTGGATGTATGTGTATTGTGCATGCAGCATTGAGTGCATGTCTGAAGGAAGGAAGAAGAAGGAGCGAGAGCGAGAGAATGAGTGAGATCAGGAGCGGCAGCAGGAGTAGGCAGGAGAGATTGAAAGTGTGTGCGTGTGTGTGAGAGAGAGAGAGAGAGAGAGAGAGAGAGAGAGAGAGAGAGAGAGAGAGAGAGAGAGGGAGAGAGAGACTGTGTGTGTGGCAGTGGGAGTAAGAGCCCTGGAACACTTCTCATGTATACATTGCAGTGACTGAATGTCTACTGTTGTTTACCTGTGTTGCAGAGCATGCAGCTATCTCAAAGCAAGGTTGCTGAGAAACAAGCAGATGCTCTAATTGGAAGTTTTACAGCTACGGACCCAGACCCAGGGCAAACGTTCACATACACTCTTGTCACAAATCCAAGTGCTAAGTTCAAGGTATGGGATCACTATATGTTTTGAAATGGGGGTTAGCTGGTCATAGAGAGAGAGTAAGTTACATTTATAAAGACAGGTAAGTCTAACAAATGAGGACTGAGACCTCTACAACAGGGTTTTTACGCCTGAAAGCAGGTGCATGATTTAACAAGCAGATTCAGTTATGCGCAGATGGAGAAAAATGCGCAGATTTTTGTAATAAGATGAAAAGCAGAAATAATAAGAAATAATACGAAAAGATAAAATGAAAGCCTGCTCACGACCCCGCCCAGCCTTGGAAACTGGGAATGGTGGATTAAGAACCCGGGTTCAACGCTCGAGCAAGCGCTCTCCACTCAAGGTGTTCACAGCAACTGATAGGAACTCATATGGGGAAATGATGGAAAAGAAATATTAAGATCATAAGTAAAGAGAATAAATTTCAACGAGAGAGAGAGAGAGAGAGAGAGAGAGAGAGAGAGAGAGAGAGAGAGAGAGAGAGAGAGAGAGAGAGAGAGAGAGAGAGAGAGGGGAGGGAGGGAGGGAGGGAGGGAGAGAGGGAGAGAGGGAGAGAGGGAGGGAGGGAGGGAGGGAGGGAGGGAGGGAGGGAGGGAGAGAGACAGAGAGACAGAAATAAATAGATAAATAGATTGAGAGAGATAAAGAGATAAATAGATAGAGAGAGATGGAGAGAGAAAGATGAAAAGATCTCAAATACAGAGACACGGAAAAATAGAGAGAGAGAAAAGGGATGAGAAAGATGAAAATTTGAGAAGAGAGAAATGTACACCCAGTTTAGTTCTCGAGCACAGCATTGGACGTACTTGCTTCTTTAAGATGTCTACTTTTGAAGCCAGTTGCTGAACTCTTTAGACCGTTTGAAAAGTATTCAAAAGTCATTTGTTCAAAATCGTCCGATCTTATCACCGTGGTGAATATTGAGTTCTTATCACCAGCAGAATGAGTGCAGATAGTCTGAATTGGACGCTAGCACGGAAGAAATTGACTGCTCCAGCTGCAAAACTGAAGACTTGCGAATATGCTGCTTGGACCTAGATTATTTGAATAATGATGTGTTTGCTGATTGGACCCTAGGCACTTTGTTTGTAGATTAAGTTTGGCTCTTGTCAACATACCCTCCCGAAGTATAAGGTATGCTTCTGCCTGCCTGCATGTGTCCTGCATGTATGTATTTGTATATATATATATATATATGTGTGTGTGTTTGTGTGTGTGTGTGTGTTTGTGTGTGTGTGTGTGTGTTTGTGTGTGTGTGTGTTTGTGTGTGTGTGTGTGTTTGTGTGTGTGTGTGTGTTTGTGTGTGTGTGTGTGTGTGTGTGTGTGCGTGCGTGCATGTGTGCGTGCACGTGTGTGTGTGTGTGTGCGCGTGTGCGTGTGCGCGCGCGTGTGTGTGTGTGTGTGTGTGTGTGTGTATGTGTGTGTGTGTGTGTGTGTGTGTGTGTGTGTGTGTGTGTGTGTGTGTGTGTGTGTGTGTGTGTGTGTGTGTGTGTGGGTGCGTGTGTGCTCGGGTACACCGGTACTAGATTTCTGGCAGTGACCTCCGTACAGCTGTTGGTTTGGATTTTGAAGCATCACCATCATGGACGATTCGTGTTCGTGCCACAGACAATGGTAGTCCGGCACTAAGCTATGAAAAGAACTTTGTTATCAATGTGATTGATGTGAATGAAGCACCAACATCTGTGCAATTGGACAATTATGTTCTTGACGAAAACAGTCCGTTGGATACTGTTGTTGGTAGTCTTACAACCTCTGACCCAGACAATATCAATAAACAATGGCAGACATTCAGCTACCAATTCGTTGCCTCAACGAAGGGAAAATTCAAGATTGAAGGAAACGAATTGAAGGTAAGCAACCCACAGTGGGTGCTAAAAAGGAATGTGTACTTTATCTTGCATCCTTTTCTCCTTTTTTGAACCTCTGTGTATGTGTGTCATAATCATTGAAATTCATAGGAAACTTAATTCATTTCATAATCCAGCAGAATGACTAGCTTGCTAACTGATGCAATCCTATTGTGTATCTTTTATCTTAAAGGAAAATAACTTTCTTGGAGACAGGAAGCTATCGGGGAAAGAAAAACACAAATCTGAAGCTGTTCTTCACCATCGTCATCAACACGAACTGCGAAATTCACGAACTAGTTTATCACCTAGTTGTAATGGTTATCACCCTTGTGATGCTACTCATCCCTATGTTTCATTGGTTCTGCTTGCTTGTATTTCATTTGAAGAGAATGCCCAAAAACTGGTTCGTGAATTCGGAGTCCTTATTGCTGATGATGGTGAAGAATGGCTTGAGATTTTGTTCTTTGTCTTTAACTGAAAATGCCGACAAAAAGTGACAAAAAAACACCGAAATTGTTTCATTCACAATAGCAAGTACACTGAATGAAGGCCCACACGCTCTCGTCAATGCAGTGCAACAACCATTGGTCTACCATCTCAAATACAAGTACCCTTGGTGAAGGCAGGAGGAGAGGAGAAGAGCACATGGAACAGAGTTGGCATGTAAAAAGACATGAGTACATGTGTCACGGGTTTAAGGAGTGTAATGGTGTGGATGTGCATTGTAAGCCTGTTACATCCAATCACCCTTTGTTGCCTGGCAATCACCTGTCTGGCATGAAACTCGAAGTCACCGTAACTAGTTCCACTTGTGCACTTTGTTACCATTACATTGTGTGCCCATCAGTAGCAGTTAAATTCAGGCTCAATCTAGTGATGTACTGATATTTTGCGATTTCGTTGTGCCTGATGATTGCGAGAGCATGAAACTTGAAGTAGCAGCAAACAAGCCTTGATTGTCCTGGTTTTGCTGTAATTTTGTTGTGTAGGTGGACATGTCGAATGCTGATTGTCTCAAGTATGGCGGACTGTACTGCCAATTGAACTTTGAATCATCACCCAGTGTGACTGTGACGTTGCGGGTCACTGATAGTGGATCACCATCGCTGAGTGCAATCGTCAAACTCACTATACAACTGAAGGACATCAATGACAAACCAAGGCAACTGACTATCAGCAATAGCATTGTGAGTATTGGTCTACCTGCTGTTCACATAGATGAAGGTATTGCACCTTGGACAACGACTTTCTCCAAGCGTTAAATTCTCATTGCCACCAGTGGACGGTATTGAGATAACCATCCCGCCGAGGGTAGCTGGGAAAGAGCAATAGTTTCATTGCCGAGTCCTCTGAAAAGCTGTGACCGCTGAGCGATGGTATCCGCTCGCTGTTACTAGAGAGGTTGAGATGCAGCAGCCGCTGTCCTGGGCATGACATAGCCAGTAGGATAATACTGCTTCACACAGAAGTTAGAATGGTTGGATTTATCCTTGCAAAGTAGGAGTTGCAACAGACCAATTTCACTCAGTCTGTGTTAGAGAGCCATACCGCCAAGTCCTGAGCTCTGATTTTGAGTAGTAGAAGTCACCTGCTTTGTATACACCATGTATTGTTGGTTCCAGGATACATCCAGGCCAATGTTTTCTGGTCGTTGTTAAGGTGCTGAAGAAATGCACAGCAGGCGTCATGCCGTTCATGTTTTTCTTCTTCTTTCTCTACAAACTCCACTTATCTCCAGACACGGGTGAATAATGGAGTGTGGTGGTGGGGCCCGTTGAGCTCAGCCGACCAGAGGTCTCAGTTTCATAGCTCCATGGACGCACCAAACCGATGTTATCTGGTTCAAAGGATTTATTAAGGATTGCCTTGTCTCTTTTTGAAAAGAACCTATGGGGTTTGGGAATGTCACCTTTGAATTGATTTTGTTTTGCTATTCCTGTATTTGTATGTTTAATCTTGACATGTTCTATGTGATAGGTGCAAGAGAATGATCCAGCTGGAACAGTGGTTGGAGTATCCGCTTATACTGATGAAGACAAAGGACAGACTCACCAAGTGCAGCTGGTTGATGATGATAATGGTCAATTCAAACTCAGTCCTGATGGTACAAAGTTGCTGAAGGCCAAGTCTACGGATTATGAAACCAAGACTGTACACAAAGTCACTGTGAAGGTCACAGACAGTGGAAACCCTGCTATGTCTGTAAGTCATCACTGACTGACTGGGTTCTAGGATCAGAAATACTATCCTCTTTTTTCACTCACATGCCTGTACCATATACACACCCACACGCACACACTCTCTCTCTCTCACATACACACACACACACGCACACTCTCTCTCTCTCTCACATACACACACACACACGCACACTCTCTCTCTCTCTCACATACACACACACACACGCACACTCTCTCTCTCTCTCACATACACACACACACACGCACACTCTCTCTCTCTCTCACATACACACACACACACGCACACTCTCTCTCTCTCTCACATACACACACACACACGCACACTCTCTCTCTCTCTCACATACACACACACACACGCACACTCTCTCTCTCTCTCACATACACACACCCACACCCACACTCTCTCTCTCACATACACACACCCACACCCACACTCTCTCTCTCACATACACACACGCACACGCACACTCTCTCTCTCTCTCACATACACGCACACGCACACTCTCTCTCTCTCTCACATACACACCTGCACACGCACACTCTCTCTCTCTCTCACATACACACACCCACACCCACACTCTCTCTCTCTCTCACACACACGCACACGCACACTCTCTCTCTCTCTCACATACACACACGCACACGCACACTCTCTCTCTCTCTCACATACACGCACACGCACACTCTCTCTCTCTCTCACATACACACACGCACACGCACACTCTCTCTCTCTCTCACATACACACACACACACACACTCTCTCTCTCTCTCTCTCTCTCTCTCTCACACACACACACAAACACACACACACACACAAACACACACACACACACACACACAAACACACACACACACACACCAGGGCATAGCTTAAGGATTTCATTTAGCTCGGACAAATGTCCTTCCGTTTTGAAATCTGTCCGGACATGCCCGGACATGTTCCACAACACATTTTCAGGGTGTTTCTTCTTTTTTTTTAGTAGTACTGAAGTATATTGACAATGACTCATTATGTGGATGTATCTCACACATTATTCCGTTACAAAAGCCTGGCAAATCAAGGGGACCAGTCGCTCACCTACGGCCCGTGGTTTTACTCACAGCGCTCAGGAAGATTCTATCATTGATTGTGCTGCGGAGGATCAACAAGGACGTCAACAACTTCGTTGCACACACACAGAGTGGTTTCCGCCCCAGCAGAAGCACCACAGATGTTGTGTGGTCATACCGATGGTTGGCGGCTCGATGCCAACGCTATCGCTGTGCGCTGGATATCCTAGGCATTGATATGTCAAAAGCGTTTGACTGTATAAGCAGGCCACGGCTCATCTCGGTGCTGGGATCGTTCTTGCAGCCGGATGAAATCCGAATGATCAGTTACCTCCTCCAGGACACCGTACTGCGGGTTGTACTCCCATCCGCTAAGGGCCCGTCATTCCCCACTCTCCGCGGCACACCCCAAGGTGACTCGTTGTCTCCTGTTCTTTTCATTGTGTACCTTGAGGGTGCGCTGCGTGATGTCCGGCCTCTTCTTCTACCACGTCCCCCTGCCGATATCTCCCTGGGGTTACCAACTGAAACTGCCTACGCCGACGATGTGGATTTCGTGACTACTGATGGTGAGAGGCTGAGGACCCTCCTTCCAACCATATCCAACAAGCTCCTCGAATGGGATTTGAAAGTGAATGAGACCAAAACAGAGCACACGCACATTGAACGGCACACTGATCGCATCGAGGAGGAGTGGCGAACCACCAAGAAACTCGGGTCCCTATTAGGTGATGCCGAGGATATGCTACGGCGACAGCAACTGGCAACTGTTGCCTTTGGTAAACTCTGGACGCTGTGGATCCGTAGGTCGCTAGTTTCGGAGGATCTCCGCATCCGGCTCTATAATGCCTTTGTACTCCCTGTACTCTGCTACAATTGTGCAACATGGGCACCAACGAAACAGCAGCTGAGCCGTATTGAGGCCTTCCACCGAAAACAGCTGCGGGCGCTAATCGGCATTGTGTTCCCGAATCGGATTAGGAACGAGAGGCTCTATGAGCGTACCGGCGCGGTTCCTCTCCGCATTATCATCTTGAGAGCTAGGTGGAGGCTCTTTGGGCACGTCCTCCGGCTCCCGGCTGACTCCCCACCATCCCTGGCCATGGGAGCGTACTTCGCAGAGCCTCGTCCAGCGGGCTGGAGGGGACGACCAAGACACACACTACCGACGCTACTACAAGATGATGCCAAGCGGATTGGACTTTCCTTGTCAAGCAAAGTCGATCTGGAGGCGTTCCGTGCCCTTGCTGCTGACCGAAGCGGTTGGGTGGGCATCTGTACCCGAGTGGTGTCGCCACCCTAGTTTTTGTCTTCTTTTCGCATATTTCTTCTTTTTTTTGAAACTGTTATGGTCTTTTGTATCTATTCGAAGTGGCTTATGCGAACATTTTTGGCTGGTTTGCATGATTCGCATGCCCATTAATGCAGCTGCAGGCCATGCTGATGTCTACGCGAACAAGCACATAATAATATAATAATAATAATCTCACACATTACTATGTACAATTCGCCAATTTATTTGAATTAGAAACTGAACTATTTTACTGACGACAAATGTATGTACAAGAAAGCGTTGCAGTCAAGAATTTTGCGAACGCGATATGCTCCTTGACCTTCGAATTTGCGTCGTGCAATAGCGGCTGTAGTATTATTCTCAATAGGGACAAGGAGACATGGACGAGTAAACTAATGAGGAGCAAGAAATGCACAACCAGTAGGTAAGTCAAAAACAAGAGAAGTGCCGAGCCAGTGAAGCACATCAAAGTTCTGGCCTACGGGAAACGGCCTGTGTGACGTACATACAGCATGCAACGCATACAGGCATAAGTGTACAGTAGTGTACGCATAATAGAGTCCAGATATTACGACATCTCCCCTTTCAGGGCGCGCAGCAAGAGAGCGATAAGTTAGCAAAACAGGAATAATGCTGAAGACGAAAGAGTAACGCTAAATGATTAACGGAATCTGATAGGAGTATGAACGGCACGTCCAGAACGGGTAACTCTACCGGAACGCTCAGGGACGGGAGTACCTGGAGATGGACGTTGGGCAGGTGACGCTGGCTCACCATTGTCCACAGCGTCGTTAGCAGAACCTGCAGGCGGATCGACGATGAGGTCACTGCGGTTGCGGCGGAGAACCGAACCGGATGGCGTCTCCACGATAAGCGACCTGGTGGAATGCTCGGCAGTGACAATACCAGGCTCTTTCCTATCCGGAACAAAGACAGCGGTACCCGGGACCAGTGGCGTAGCATCGAGAGCGCGATGGCGGGAGTTGAAATCCGACGCTTGCCGGGACTTCAGAGAGGCGTCTTTAGCGGCAAACGCTGTGCGATCTACGAGGTATGGCCGTCGAACGTCTGCCGACATGGGTAAACGCGTCTGGATGCGGCGGCCCATGAGGAGCTCCGCAGGACTGAAGCCATGTGCTAGTGGACTGGCACGATAGCTCTGCAGAGCAACATACGGATCACCTCCCCTCACCAGCAAATGCTTTAGGGTCTGCACTGCGCGTTCCACTAAGCCGTTGCCTTGCGGATGAAGAGGGCTGCTCGTGCGCTGGGTGGTTCCTTGCTCTTGAAGCCATGCTGAAACCTCTGCACTTGTGAATGGGGGACCATTGTCCGAAACAAACACATCTGGATTGCCGTGACGCGCAAACATGGACTTCAGTTGCGTGATGAGAGAAGCTGCAGAAGTACGGGACATCTGAGCAAGCTCAATCCATCGGGAGTAGTAGTCGACGACAACTAGGTACTGAGAGCCTTGGAACTGCATGAAATCGGCAGCGACTTCCTGCCACGGGAACTCGGGAAGACGTGAGGACAGCAGGGGCTCCATTGGCGTTGGCTTGTCACGAGCGCAGGCTTGGCAATTGGACACGATATCAGCCAACTGGGCGCTTAGACCTGGCCACCAAACTGACTGGCGAGCCCTTTCGCGGGTCTTCGTGATGCCGAGGTGACCAGCATGGAGCTGCTGGAGGACTTCTGGACGGAGCTGGTCCGGGATGACGATTCTGGAACCGTACAGGAGCAGGCCATCTGTGATACAGAATGACTGCCGGGATGCGTAGTAGGGCTTAACGGACACTGGAGCAGACTGTAAACTTGGCCAACCGGACAGAGTGTACTGCACAAGATGTTGACACACTGGGTCTTGAGCCTGCTGGTGTTGAATCTCACTCAGTCTTGCATCGGACGCAGGGAGATGAGAAACCACACTGTCGAGAAAAGCTTCTGCGTCGTCGAGGAGGCGGACGTCATCAGCGGACAGAGGACGCGACGCAGGTGACCTAGATAAGGCATCAGCAACGATTAGATCTTTGCCAGGGATGTGTACGATGTCGAAATCAAATCGCATCAGGTTGAGCCGGAACCGAAGTACACGTGGAGGGATAGAGTCGAGAGCACTGGTGCTGAACAGGGGCACCAGAGGCTTGTGATCTGTTTCCAGCGTGAATCTCTTACCGATGAGGTAATCAGAGAATCGGTTGCAAGCCCAGGTGAGGCCAAGAGCTTCCTTTTCTATTTGAGCATAGCGACGCTCTGCCGGCAGTAGTGCACGAGACTGGAACGATACGGGTTTCCAATCGCCGGCCGGCTGTTGCTGCTTGATAACGGCACCGAGACCATAGCTCGAGGCATCTGCAGAGACAATAGTTGGGTACTCGGGAGAGTACAGTGCAAGAACAGGCGTACACGACAGAAGAGCCTTAATCTCTTCAAATGCCGATTGCTGAGGGGGTCCCCAGGACCAGGCATTGCCTTTCTTGAGAAGGTCGCGGATCGGCTGTGAGACGGAAGCAAGTGAGGGAGAGAACTTGCCAAGCTGGTTGACGAGGCCGAGAAAGCTTCTCACATCCGCGACATCCTGGCATGGCGTGAAGTCTTGAATGCCCTGCACCTTCTGGGGATCAGAGTGGATACCGTCTTGGTCGATGATATGACCCAAGAACTTGGCAGAAGTGACTTTGAAGAGACACTTGTCCGGGTTGAGTGTGACGCCGTTGTCGCTGAGCCGTTGTAGCACCTGGTGCAGCCGGTTATCATGTTCCTCTTCAGTGCTACCGAACACTAGAGCGTCGTCCATCTGACATGCGGTACCAACCACACCGTTCAAGATCCGAGCCATTCGTTTCTGAAAATGTTCGGGAGCCGAACAAATACCGAATGGTAGACGCGTGAACATGAAACGCCCAAACGGGGTGATAAATGTGGTCAACTTCTGGGATTCCTTGGCCAAGGGCACTTGGTAAAACCCAGAGTTGGCGTCAAGCTTTGTGAAATACTTGGCACCGCCCAACTGACCCAGCGTGTGGTCTACCGCCGGCAAGACGAACTGCTCACGACGAACGTGTTGGTTGAGACGTGTGTAGTCAACGCACAGACGGACTGCCTCCCCTCCAGGTTTGGCGACAACAACAAGGCCAGCACACCAATCAGTTGGTTCGTCGACAGGGACGATGACGCCTTGCTTTTCCATCTTCTCAAGCTCCGCTTTAACAATCGGCATTAGCGGTATTGCCACATTGTCGCGCGGGCAGGACAGAGCAAATGGTTTGGCGCCTTCTTCGAGGCGAATGCAGTGAGGCTCTCCAGTGAACCTGCCGAGAGGTTTGAACAAATCGGGGTATGCAGCTCGTGCTGTCGCGGTGTCGCGAATACCGCTCGATACTTCAGAGATGTCAGCCTTGACGTCCAGGAGGTCCAAGGCAACTATTGCAGGGCGTCCTAGGAGGGCCTGCTTGAGGTTGTTGGCAACGAAAATCTCTTGGCGAGACGACTTGCCCGCATGTGTTACCACTGCGTCGAACACGCCAGCTACGTCGAGGACGCTTGAGTTAGCAGACATCAGGGTACGACGACTGGGTCGCAGGGCCTGCGCATCTAACAGGCGGAATACACTTGCTGGAATTACAGAGACATCGGCTCCGGTGTCGATCTTCATCATGACTGGGGAATTGTTGACTTCCACCGACACAGACCAAGGGTCACGTCCGGCATCGACGCTGCCGAGAAACATGCCAGGGGCATGCGCATCTGGCGGTACAGTATGTACAGCGTCACAGGATCGTTGCTTCTTCTGGCACACAGTAGCAAAGTGCCCTTGTTTCTTACAGAAATTACACTCAGCTGATCGAGCTGGGCATACTGCACGATCATGGTCTTCCTTCCCACAGAATTGACAACTCTTTTTTTGTTGTTTTTTCTTGAAATCCTTGGATCTCTTCGGAGCAGACTTTTTAACAAAGGATACGTCAGCAGGGCTAACACTGGCGGAGCGAGACCCGGTTAGCTGAGCCATCTGGGTAGCTGTAGCTTCATGTGTCCTCGCAACTTCCAGCCCTTCGTCAAGAGACGACAACTGGTCGCCCTTCTCCAACAGCTTCTCCTGTACCGTTTTATGTCAGGTGCCGACAATCAGCTGCTCTAGCAAACGGGTGTTGACTTCGCCGGCATCGGCAAATTTGCACTTCACTGCCAAGTTCCGACAGCGACAGAGAAAATCGTCAGTGGTTTCCCCCACATTTTGCCGTTGCTGTTGAAGCTGGAAACGGGCCAGCCACGCGTTTACTTTCGGCTGCAGGTGGGCCTGAAAACGGGAAAGTAATTCGTCCACTTTGAAGCGGTCAGCTTCGTCTGCAAATGTCCAGGAATTGTAGATATCCACACTGTTGTGTATGCAAGTTAGTCATTATATATCTACTACACCGTTTGCTACTGACTGCGCATGCTCGCATATGGTTGTTGTTGTTACTTTACCTGACCAAGAGGAATGTCTTACAAATGCTAGTGTTTGTGTGTGTCAGTAAGAATGCATGAGTGTAATGGAATGTTAGTCCGCAAGGGGACATAACAATTTGGCGACGAAGATAAAAGACGAAGATGTCGCGATCGAAGCTTGAAATATTTGAAAAAGGTGATTTTCGGGAGTATGTAGAGAGACTCACGTTTTATTTTATCGCCAACAGTATTGGACAAGTCGCAGCTGGGGCAACCGCGGACCAGGAGAGAGCGGCGGACACGCAAAAGGCAGCTGTCCTGATCAGTCAACTCTCTGCTGAGAACTACTCGATTCTGAAGAGTCTTTGCCTGCCGGACAAACCAGCGCAGAAAACGTTTGAGGAACTCGGAGAATTGCTTTCAGAGCACTTCAAGCCTAATGTCAGTGTGTTGGCGGCGACTCATAGATTCCAGAGGATTTGTCAAAAGGATGGAGAGTCAGCAACACAGTATGCAGCTAGACTAAAGCAAGCAGCCATGGACTGTAAGTTTCAGGCGTATTTGGACAGGGCACTCCGAGACCAGTTTGTCAGTGGGTTGAAGTCGATGAGTGTTACGAAGGAGATATTGTCGAAAGCAAAGGAGACCTCAAGTTTGGCGGACATTGTGACGATGGCATCAGCCTATGAAACTGCATCGAGAGAGTCGGAACAATTGACGGCGCAGTCCGTCCACGCCGTTCGTTCGCGCCAGTCGACGAGCAAGCCAACTCCAACTTTCAAGTCGCACGACAAGAAATGTTTTCGGTGTGACAAGGCTGGTCACAAACCGGAAGAGTGCCGCTTCAAGAGTGTGAAGTGTCACGCGTGTGGTACGGTGGGTCACATCGAGAGAGCTTGCCGCAAGAAGAAGTCTGGACAAACCGTCCATCACATCGCGGAAGAAATTGGTGAGTTCGTTCCATGTGCTAGTAAACCCGATGTCACCATGTATAGTGTAAATGCAATGGGGCGACTACCGTACACTGTGTCATTAGATGTAATGGGTACCACTATCCAAATGGAGATTGATACGGGAAGTGCTGTCACGATTCTCAGCAGCGCAGATTTCTTGCAATGCAATGGTGTGCTGAGTAACCTGATGGAATCCAGTATCAACCTTGTGTCCTACTCTGGAGATGTGATTAATTGTCTCGGGGAAGCGGAAATGGAGTTCCGAATGGGCACACAATTGCACACACTATTGGTGAGGGTTACAAATGGAAACCGTCCATCTATTCTGGGCAGAGATGCAATGGCTTTGTTCAAACTCCCCTGGAAATCAATTTTCGAAGTGCACCAGGTCGAAAAGTCTGGCGCTAAATTCATTGAGAAATACCCAGGGTTGTTCGACACCTCAGAAGTGGGAAAGGTGAAAGGCGTGCAGGTGAAATTGCATGTGTCTGATGAGAGCCCTGTTTACCGAAAGGCAAGGCCGGTACCACTGTCAATTCGGGAGAGCTATGTTGAGGCTCTGAATAAATTGGAAGCAGATGGTATAATCGAGAAAGTCACGCATTCAGAATGGGCCTCCCCCACTGTCACGGTAGAGAAATCAGGAGGTGGGTTGAGAATCTGTGGTGACTACAGTGGCACTATCAATCTGCATTCTAAATGCGAGCAATACCCGCTACCCACTCTTGAGGAGCTATTGCACAAATTAGGCCCGGGGTCTAAATTCACGAAGCTGGATTTGTCGCAAGCCTACCACCAGCTAGAGATAGCACCTGAATGTCGGAAGTACACCACGATCAATACCATGCAGGGGTTGTATCAGTACAAACGACTCCCTTTTGGTTTTCACAGCGCCGTATCTATATTCCAACGGGTAATGGAAGAAACCCTTAGCGATTTGCCAGGATGCGGGGGCTACATCGACGATGTGTTGTGTACTGGTCGTGATGAGGAGATCCATGAGAAAAATGTGGATCAAGTGCTATCTTGCCTAAATGAGAAAGGATTCAAGCTCAATCCTAAGAAGTTCAGCTACATGGCGGATAAGCTAACGTACCTCGGTCATCAGGTAACCGCGCAGGGAATCGCACCCTCGCCTGATCGAGTGAATGCCTTGAAAGTCGCAAAGCCGCCTAACAACGTGAATGAATTGTACTCTTTTCTGGGTGCGGCCAATTTTCAACGGAAATTTGTACCTCGGTTCGCAGAGATTGCTGCACCACTGTACAACCTGCTCAGGAAAGAAATGAAATGGCAATGGAGCAAGGCAGAGGAAGATGCATTCCAGGCCTTGAAAGATGCAATGTGTGAGCATACGCTATTAGCACACTACGATGTCAAGAAGCCAGTCACACTCCAGGTGGACGCTTCTCCAATGGGTCTAGGTGCCGTACTATTGCAAAGGCAAACGAATGGTGATGTTTTGCCGGTTGCTTACGTGTCAAGGAAATTGACACCGGCTGAATCGCGTTATGCACAAATCGAACGGGAAGCCGTAGCTGTGGTTTTCGGTGTTACGAAGTTCCAGAAATACTTGCTAGGGCGCCACTTCACGCTTCAAACCGACCATCAACCACTATTGAAGTTACTGGGAAACAACGAACCAGTTCCTACACTTGCATCAGCTCGCATCAAGAAATGGGCACTAATGCTAGCTGGCTATGATTATGAGATCAAGTATTTGCCAGGCAAGGAAAATGTCTACGCGGATTTCCTGTCTAGGCAACCATGTGAGAATATCAGTCCGTCTGCAGAGGAAATGGTTACGGTTCGTGTCTTGCTAGTGGAGGAAGATACGATAATCAAAGCAGACGTAGTGAAATCGGAAACAGCTCGTGACCCTGAGCTATCTAAGGTGCTCTACTATGTGGTGAATGGTTGGCCTAGCTCAGTACCCCAATCGTTTCGGTCTTACCACAATAAGAGGGATGAGCTGTCTGCGGAAGATGGTATCCTATTGTGGGGACAACGAGTTGTCATACCCAAATCACTAAGAATGGTATTGCTACGTGATTTGCACACGGAGCACTTTGGCATGGTCAAAACCAAGCAAATGGCACGACGGTACTTATGGTGGCCAAATGTGGATCAAGAGATTGAAATGTTGGTCAAGGCATGTGCTCAATGCCAAGAAAGTGCGAAATGTCCACCTGCCAAGTCGGGAACCTGGTCATGGCCAAACGGTCCTTGGAAACGGGTGCATATCGACTTTGCAGGACCATTCATGGGCAAGATGTTCCTGGTTGTGGTGGATGCATACACAAAGTATCTGGATGTAATTGCAATGTCTAATGCCACGTCTGCAACCACTATTGCGGCTCTGCGGCACGTGTTCTCTGTGTTTGGTCTGCCGGAGCATCTTGTTTCAGATAATGGAACCCAATTCACGAGCGAGGAATTCAAGGCTTTCCTCCGTGCCAACGACATTGTGCACACCCTGACGGCTCCAGGCCATCCGGCTACGAATGGACTTGCTGAGCGCTATGTGGGTGTGTTTAAGCAGAAGTTGAAGGAAATGGGTGCAACGAGCGAACCACTGCAAGCTCGGCTCGACAGGTTTCTGCTAACGTACCGCACGACACCCAACCATGCCGGCAGAACACCTGCGGAGATGATGTTTGGACGCCAGCCACGCACGCGGCTTAGTGCTCTGCGTCCCTCGCAGGTACGTCAACAAGCAAAGGCTTATGAGGACGGCAATCGCGTCAAGCCAGCGTTCACAGAGAGTGACTCTGTGTTTGCGCTCAATTTCGGCAAAGGTAATCGTTGGGTCCCGGGACGAATTGTGCGTGTCCTCAGTGACTACAACTATGAAGTACAAGTGGGTGATGTGTTGTGGAAGCGTCACCGAGATCAGTTGCGTCTACGGTCAGTTCCGGCAAGCTTGAGTGCATCGCTGCCAGAACCACTGTTGGATACAATCGATCAGACGTCACCGTCACCAGTGCTGTCAGACGTAGCAGAGTCGTCACTGGCCAGTGATTTTCCGGCTAGCGTCTCGCCACAGTCTGCTACTGTACAAGTTGAGGCGGATCCTCCTTGTGAGCAGTCTGCTCCTGAAGTTGGTTTACCACAGGTTGAGAATACTCCCTGTGAAACCACTGTTAGACGTTCGTCTCGGCGTAGTGTTCGTCCGGATAGACTGATTGAACAGCTTTGAGCCGTTCCCTGATATGTCATTGCTGGACTGTTTAGCGAACTAGTAATTATTACCATGTACAATAGTGTGCAAGATCCTTGGTATTGCTAATATTGACTGACGGATTCCTGCGTCAGATTATGTTATTGTAGTGCTGTGTCAAAGTTTAAGAATTCACGTACGGTGGATTGATGAACTTATTTTATGTGTTGCTTCAACGATTTTGAGGTATTTAATTGTGGTAGAATATTCCCGGGAACATTCTTGAAAGGGGGCAGTTGTTGTGTATGCAAGTTAGTCATTATATATCTACTACACCGTTTGCTACTGACTGCGCATGCTCGCATATGGTTGTTGTTGTTACTTTACCTGACCAAGAGGAATGTCTTACAAATGCTAGTGTTTGTGTGTGTCAGTAAGAATGCATGAGTGTAATGGAATGTTAGTCCGCAAGGGGACATAACACACACCAGGTCGGCCTATCCAAAGGAGGATATATGAGCATTGCTCTTTCGCTGACTTCGCTGAGTACGGACCTCCGAAAATCAATTCACAATACTGCCTAAACGAGGCGAATTCCTCCGGGAGGTTGTCTGACTCCCATCTCATGGATGGAATAGAAAATCCAGCCATCGTTATCAGCAGCCCAATTCTGACACCATGTAGTATTATTCTCAATAGGGACAAGGAGACATGGACGAGTAAACTAATGAGGAGCAAGAAATGCACAACCAGTAGGTAAGTCAAAAACAAGAGAAGTGCCGAGCCAGTGAAGCACATCAAAGTTCTGGCCTACGGGAAACGGCCTGTGTGACGTACATACAGCATGCAACGCATACAGTCATAAGTGTACAGTAGTGTACGCATAATAGAGTCCAGATATTACGACAGCGGCAGCACCATCGTCCATCTCGCACAGTGCCTTTGCAATTGGACCAATTTCGAGGGCATTTCGAGCGAGACACTCTTGCCTGCGGAAAAGATTCATTGCTCGTTTATGCATCTCAGTTCCAGCATGATCCTTGAACGCTGATGTTCTCAGGTTCTTGGATCCGGTTATGAAAGCCTCGCTGAAGTGTTTACAACTGCGGACTCTGTCTACAAACTTGATGCACACGGAACACTTCAAACATTCTGCTAACAGCCGATCGTTCTTCTGCCGGTCATAAATCAGCCAGGCGGAAGAATTCAGCTCTGCATCATTGTCCGAGATCCACTTATCGCAAGTAGCGGCCTTCACACCACGGACTTTTTTGCCCGGCGGCAAGTCCTCTGAATCTCCCTTTCGCTTTCCAGAAGACATTCTAAAAGACTATCTGCATTCCTGGTCAGTGAAAGAGTCAAAAATAAAAAGATGATATCTTCCTCTCAAGAGTGAACAACTGCACTGCACTGCAGTTCAACCCATCGATTCAGGTGCGAAGTCGACACCATGTACCAAAGGTCGAAAGTGTGAATTGACTGTAGCAACCGCGTTTCTACAGGCGGATCAAGTAAATAAGGTGAAGTCGACTGGTCTACGCCTGAGGCTACGGTGTAGACGTGTTAGTTGTACGATATGCAAGTCGCAGTTGGCACGAAGCGGCCGAAGAAAGCCCAACTCTGCATAAAAAGGTCGAAAGGTCGCTGCTCTTTTTTTTTCCTTTTTTGACCGGACACTATGTCCGGTGAAATTGAAAACGTCCGTTCAGTGGCCGAAAATGGCCGGAAAATGTCCGATGTCCGGCCGTTAATCTTTGCCCTACACTCACACACACACATACTACTACTACTACTACTACTACTACTACTACTACTACTACTACTACTACTACTACTACTACTACTACTACTACTACTACTACTACTATGGCACAGCTACCCTAAACGGGTCACACCGCCCTTCACCCGAGCATGAGCACTATGCGGGGCAATGGCGAATAAAGAGAATCAGCTAGCAGAACTGGCAAAACAGATGAAACAATGGAGTAGAACGGACGACTGCTATACTGTAACAACAATCTGATAGTGACAGTGACAATAACTGAAAAATAAAAAAGGAGGAAAAACTGCGAAATTTCACGTCACAAAAAAGCACTGTCCACGAAAGAATCCACCAAGCAAAAGGAGAGTGGGCATCCGAAATCCCACCAGGACTCCACTGGCAGTTCTCATCGCCATTTCCCATGGAATCGTCATTGCAACTGCATTGCATCTATTGTGTGGCTGCATGTTTTTTTATTTTTGTATCACATTGCACCGGCATACCTACGGAAGAAGGAGAAACAAAACGAAGACAAAACAAAAAAAACAACAATGAGTGTGTAGGCGCTACATGAGCTGCGCTGGTGAGATGCGCTGGTGAGATGCGCTGGTGAGATGCGCTGGTGAGATGCGCTGGTGAGATGCGCTGGTGAGATGCGCTGGTGAGATGCGCTGGTGAGATGCGCTGGTGAGATGCGCTGGTGAGATGCGCTGGTGAGATGCGCTGGTGAGATGCGCTGGTGAGATGCGCTGGTGAGATGCAGTGGACTCCCCCGACTAAAGAGGGAGGGAGGGAGGGAGGGTGCGAGGGAGGGAGGGAGAGAGAGAGAGAGAGAGAGATAAAGAGAAAGAGATGGGTAAGTAAGGGAAAGAGAGAAAGAGGTGGAGAGATATAAGTATAGAGGGAGAGAAAGAGTGTGGAAAGCTGTAGTAAACCAATCCAACCCACATGGAAGAGGCTGTAGTTGACAGCATACTTTCGTTTCCTGGTAAGCCAAGGGCCAGGGTCGCCAGGGTGAGATACCCTATAGGAAAGGTAAAATTGTTTGAAATGGCAAAAGGGACTATACAAATGCCCCCCCCCCCCCCCACCTCCCCCCAATGTGGCTCTCAAAAATGATTGGAGCAATTATATACTGGAGAGGCAGCTGGCATAGTGGGATGTGTACATGGAAAACAAACTGAGGAAGGATATGTTTCTTTGTGCTTTTCCTGACACCCTCTTTCAGATTATGCAGACATTCTCTATTAGTGTCATTGATATGAATGATCAGCCATACTCCATAAGCTTCTCATCGAAAAATGGAGCAGTGTCGTTTCTTCCGGATAATCCAGAACTTCCAGAAAACTCAAAAATCGGAACTGTTGTTGGTACTATTCAAGGTACAGATTTGGTAAGTATTCATAATTTTAAAGTCAGTTGACTTGCAATAAAACATGTCCGAACCGGACGCCCTTGGTGCAGCGGAAAACTGTCCTAGTATGACAGGATTCCACTTGAACAGTACGGCCTTCCTTACCTTCAGCGGTTTATGAATTTTCTACACGACAACCTTTTCCATTTCCTAAACTAGTGAGCATTTCAATACTTTGGAGCTCCCCGCACACTAGTTTGGGCGTGAAGTGTGTGTGTATAGTGAGGACTGCGCCCTACCAGCCTGTGTAGTTTCACAGGAAGTGTGAGTGTCGTAGTCTGGAGAAAATGTTGAACGGTCGTTGCTGGGATGCCAGCTACATAGCTTAGTGATTAGAGCATCACTGGACTCAAGCGAAGGTCCCTGGTTCGAGTCCTGGTCGTGACAGTAAATTTTCTCTTAAATCTTTTCCCTTTTCCAATCCCTCAACCAGTGAACAATAACCTTGACAGTATCTGATCTCCTTGTTTGATGCTGTCAATGTTTCTATTTGCAGGATGCCAACCAGAAGCTCACCATCTCCCTGGATAACAATGCTGGCAATCGCTTTGCTGTTTCATCAACATCATGTACATTCGTAAGCGATCGCACACCCTAGCAATGTTGCTTCGTTTGCTTTGCTGTCAGCTAAAGTGTGTGTTTCATTCCTTAGAAAATGGTTGCGCGTTTTCTTTTCATATTACAACTGACAAGTTCTGGTTTAGTCATATCTTCGTTAAAGTCTGATATTTGAGACGCATGAAGGGCAGTTTTGATGGTCTCCCATAATATTGCTTGACCCGCATCTGTACATGTACGTAGCGAGTTGCAAGTAGGAAAAATGTACATAATATAGGCTGTTACACCCAGAATCCGAATCAGACTCCACGCAAGCTGTGTTTGGTTCAAGTGCTGCCTGGGAGTGGAATTTCAGACATGCTGCTTCCCACAGGCAACTTGGAGAAATGTGGCCAGGCACCAGGGATACTTGCATGTGGCTAATGAGGCTTTCGGTATTAATTGTGCCAAGTGGTTGTGAGACTTATCCGCTCACCCCTCCATTAGGTGCTGCATTTTCCGCTTGCTTATTCCATCTTGGAAGCGGAAGGATTTCTCCAGCCAGGCTAAGACCCACGGTGAACTGGGAACTCGTGGCCTGGCACGAGGAAAACATGGAGGTGGCAAATGGGATTTCGGCCTTTGGCTCCTGGTTGGTGGATCTGAACTATCGTCCCCACCGTTTAGGAGCCACATCTAACGCCTGATCACGGGTTGGTGGCGTCCCACGGAAGCAGAAAGGTTGTTCTTGACCCACCCTGTACACAAACCCGTGCGATATTATTAAATTTTTTACTCCAGTGTAAGCTCCCATCATCAATTTCCTCGGGACACTGACAAATGTACCTTTTTACGGTCAAATTATTGCTGAGTTGGCTGTTGAATATGTTTCTCTGTATGCTGTTGAATATCTCTTTGCAGACATCCTCAAGCACATGCACAGCCATGGTGACAGTATCGGGCAGTTTGGATCATGAAGACTCGTATCAACATCAAGTTGTAGTTCGGTTGACGGATCCGGGTGGATTGTTCAAAGTCAAGAAATTCACCGTCAAGATATTGGATGTCAATGACCCTCCTACGGTGAGACACTTTGGTTGTTGTAGTGCTGAATTGTAACCAGACAAAGTGTGAACAGCACCACATAAGGCCATGGGTAGCTTGTGATGTTCTATTTAGACCACAACAGGGCTGTAGGAAAACCACTGCCACACAAGGTTATTGTCTTGCACGAAGATCCCCTCCTCCTCTGTATTGAAGTACACCTTGATGTACGCCATCAGCTCATATTTTCTCGTTTATGGCATTACATATCTACTCTTTGTACTGTGCAGGATATTGTGCTGTCAAACGATGATATAGCAGAGAACAAAGCAAAGAGTCTTGTTGGAGTTCTAACAGCAAAGGATCCTGATCTTGGTCAAACTTACACCTACACGCTAGTCAACAATGCCGGTGGAAAGTTTGTGGTAAGGCAAATTTGAATGTCTTTGTTTCTCACATGTGAAAATACGGGTGATACAGATGGAGTCTCAATGAATCGAGTCGCAAATTTTCAGGAAAACTAAAATAAAATGCAGAAATTGTCAGACAGAGTTTCAATATGCACCACAGACACAGATTCCACCCACTCGAAACTGGTCAGTAGAGACTGCTTGCACACAATGAGCTGACTTGCATACTGTAAGACCAGTAATGTTAACGAACATTCAATTGTAGAAAGGAAGAGGACATATTATGGATACGAACGAGTTAAGAGTAACTCTCCATCACTGTAACCAGATACTATATACTCGTATCCATATGTCCTCTTCCTTTCTACATTTATTATTGGCTCAACATCCGAGTTTTGAACATTTAATTCTAACAATTTAAGGAATTTCAGAACTAAATATTGCGACAGAGCTTTCGGCCATATTTTCAATTCATTGCATTCCCAACTCATCACAACCACGCGCTCTTCAGCCGAACCATACAGACACCAGCAAGGACACTTCCGTTGAGAGATAATAATTATTGCTCCACGCCTCTAGACAGCTGTCTAGATACACTTGCGCCATTTCTTGTGTATAAGAATGATCATTCCTCCATTATCATCATTATCATCCTCTACTGATGAGCTCCGACAGGGAGCGAAACAGCTGTCTAGAGGCGTGGAGCAATAATTATTATCTCTCAACGGAAGTGTCCTTGCTGGTGTCTGTATGGTTCGGCTGAAGAGCGCGTGGTTGTGATGAGTTGGGAATGCAATGAATTTAAGGAATTTAAGAAAATCGTCAACATTTGTAGTCGTTATGTGCAAAACGATATGTAATATACAGTCATTTGCCAGTTTTGAGACAGAATTCGTTTGAATTTCACCTTGCTAGCCCACAAAAATCCGGAGATCGTTTTTGAAATATCTGGCCTTACAGTAGTGTATTAGTGGCTCGAGTGCTGGTTTGGGACACAGAGTCAGTGTAATTATTGATCTTTCACCCCATGTTCACATGTGATTGTGCTGACAATATTTGTTTTTGACTGCATTCGTTTCACGTCATCTTAGATCTCTGGCAATGAGCTCAGAACAACTGGTGCTCTGGACTATGAGGCATCAGCATCATTGACTGTTCGTGTTCGTGTGACAGACAGTGGCAGTCCAGCACTAAGCTATGAGAAGAATCTTCTTATCACAGTCATCGATGTGAATGAAACACCTACAAGAGTGCAATTGTCAAATTATCTAATCAATGAAAACCCCAAAGTGGATACTATCGTAGGAATGATTACAACCTCTGACCCGGATAATGCCAACAAGGTATGGCAGACATTCAGCTACAAACTGATTGACTCTGCACAAGGGATTTTCAAGATTGAAGGAAACCAAGTGAAGGTAAACAACTAGTTCTTGGAGGAGATCCGTAGAAGCATGTTTGACATTGTGGAGTTCAATCATTATATTTGTTTCTGATAATTGGTAACTGATAACTGATAATTCTGATAACCTAAGCCTACCGCCTCTATATTTGTGTGGATATTTGTAAAGTACTTTTTGCATAAACGTTGCAGACGAGTACCTTGGAGTGGTTTAAGGTAAAGTCATTTCTTGATCGGCACAAGCCAGAATGGATTCTGTGCATACCTTTTGTCTAAGCCTTGAATTGCCAAAACTTTGCTCAAAATAGGGGGTGTGCATTATACTCCTGCGAATACGGCAATACAATCAACATATATGCTGGCTTCTTGTCCAGGTGGCAATACCCAATGTAGATTGTCTGAAGAACGGTGGGTCCTACTGTCGCCTGAATTATGAATCCTCACCTACTTTCAGTGTCACAGTTCAAGTCACTGATAGTGGATCACCCGCGAAGACTGCAACTTTTCCGCTCACCATCCAACTAAACAACATCAATGACCAACCAAGACAACTGACTATTGGCAATACAATTGTGAGTTGATTTTAGTTCAGTCCATTGATTTCCTTTGCCCGTCCTGCACTGGTCTTTATCCCTTCTGGTCCTATTAACTTAACTGGTGTGAAATTCACAATCATTATGGGGATATACATTGATGTAGGAAATGAAATGAAATTTCATCTAACTGCAAATGACATGTACATACGTAATCATAATTTTCCTGATCACGGAGCATGAGAACAGTTGAGTGGGTTCAGCCATGCATGCCATAGTATATGCCCCCCCCCCCCCCCCATTGGTGTATATGGTCTAGATAGGGGATGTCGCAAGAAGTAATACCCACTACGTCATTCCTTTGTGCCTTTTTTGGAGGCAATCGTTGGTTCATGACCTACCAATTGAATGCTTTAAGTCAAGTGTGGATTGGATTTGAATTTGCTGCTCCTGTCTCTCCTTGCAAAGCCATGTGGAGTTTCCAAAAGAGGCAGAACCAGCGGTAGAATGTGTGTATTAGCATTCTGTGGCACAATCTAAATACCGTATATCCCCGAATACTGTAAATATACAAAATTTCGGCGCTGCAAAATTTCGGCACTTCATGATTTTTGACATTTCGGCGGCGATTTATTTTCGGCGTGGGGTAGAGGGCATGGTATAGTGCGACAGATGCTGTGAAAAATTTCATCGGCGTTTTAATTTAGGTGTTTGGGGTCGGTGCCGAATATAGCTGAAATTAAATAGCTTCTGAAAAATTGTATATTTACAGTATCGCACCTTTTGAAACTAAAATTCAAGGGTAAAAAGGGGGTGCAACTTACAATCCAGCGTGATATCCTACTGAAGTCAATATACCAAATCAATATCGCTCAAATCTGAAAATGGGGGTGAGATTTAAAATGGGGGTGCAACTTAAAATGGGGGTGCGACATATACTCGAGTGTGACTTATAATTGGGGAAATATGGTATGTTTTCCACGTACATGTATGTCTTGAAGTTGTTGTTTTCTGGCTGTATTTTATCACTGTGCAGGTGAAAGAGAATGATCCAGTTGGTACAGTAGTCGGAGTATTCGCTTACACTGATGAAGACAAAGGACAAACTCATCAAGTCCAGCTTGTTGATGATGATAATGGTCAATTCAAACTGAGTGCGGATGGTACAACATTGCTGAAGGCCAAGTCTACAGATTATGAAACCAAGACTGTACACAAAGTCACTGTGAAGGTCACGGATAGTGGAAACCCTGCTATGTCTGTAAGTCATCGTGGTGGGTTTCTAAGATGAGCTGACTTTCTTTGATCCAACCGACAACAA
Organism: Sycon ciliatum; assembly: GCF_964019385.1. NCBI lineage: Eukaryota > Metazoa > Porifera > Calcarea > Leucosolenida > Sycettidae > Sycon > Sycon ciliatum. The sequence continues at coordinate 25,877,571 of NC_088650.1, forward strand.
GCTCACACAACTCAGTTTGGGATATTTACAGGATACAGGAACAATATGATACAGGTGAAACAAGAGAGAAAGAAAGCTATCCGTCCATCACGGAAGGAACAACAACTAACTAGAAAAGGAAAATATCGAAGAAACAAGTAGCGCAAGCGAAAGCCAAAACGCTCTCCTCAGCAGAACGTGCACATACACGTGCGCCTACAAAGCACCCACAGCAGCGCAAACGACGCCAACGTACTACACTAATCTACACTAATTTACATACATCAAATAAGGATTCCAAAAGCAACCGAAAAAGTAGCCAGCTCTGCAGAAGGATCCGCGACTGAGTACAGTCCGCGTAGCCATGGGACCTCATGACGTCAACCAAACAAAAGACACAGAAAAGACGTGTCAGATAAACAATAAATAAACCAAACAGCAAACTAGTAAGCTAACGATAAACTAGTAACACTGAGACAATTCGACTGTCACAAAGTACGACAAAATCACATGCAAGAAGTCCTTTCACTTTGTCCACCGCTCGTTGCGTGACATCACTCCCCACCAAAGGACTTCCTGGGGATCACAATCCTAAACAAACGAATGCACGAACAACACAATCGACTCTGGTATTCCGGACGCCACGATCAATAAGACTGCGTGCAAGACACCGCTGATCATCGTCGCTGTACTCTTCCCTGAGCACGTTACCCAGGCGCTGCATCCTGCGACTGACATTCCATCTTTTCATCAACTTGATGGCTTCCGGCACATCACTTTCTGGCGATCGTTGGTTAGCCTTCCTCCGTGAAACAACAAGGCACTGCGTTTCAAACCGCTTCGCTGGGTTCTCACGCGTATTGTTCGCTACACGTGGTGGCTCCTCCATCTGCCACCGCCGTTCCATTTTTGCCTCGATACAGGCCACCGACACAGTGCATCCGGCTTTTGTGTCCAATGCGCTGTTACCATTGACGACCTTCATTTCCGTCTCCACCTCAGCCGTATCCATGACTGACACTCCAAAGCACTGTCCACTGTGCTGGGTTGTTGGAGCGACCGACGGATTCTCCACTGACGCTCGTCGTCCACGCACCTCTTGGTCAAACACAACCGTTGTTTCCTTGTACATTGGAAACGTAATCCTGGTACTTGTACTTGGGACTGTCATTACCCCCACAGCACTGCTGTCCACTAGTCCACAAGTAGACGCAACCTCCGCCGCAGAGCGCTCCCCTCGCAACTCCGCTTCGGCCGCTCGGAACGCATGCCCCCGTTGAGCACGCGCCTCCTCCCATTGGATAGCCTGCTCCCTTCGAGCGTTGACCTCCTTCACCTTTCTTTCCACGTACTGCGCGAGTCGGCTCCCCTCGAAACCCAGGGCCTTACCAACTCGCAGCAACCGCTCCTCCAACAGCAGTCCCCCCGCGGACTCTGCCGAGTATCCTGCGCCCTCACTGGTTCTCTCCTCGAGCATCGTGGCCACTTCCTGTCAGCGCCACTGGATCCAAACAGCGTATCTATCCTGGCGTGGTCGCCAAATTTTGTGCACGCGCACATGTTGTCCAGGCGTTAGGGGCCCAGCCTCCCTGCCCATCCGACCCGCCACACACAACAACGAAACTGAACTGAGAGTTCTACATAATTTCTTGACAAGACGGAGACGGACAGACAAGAAGACCGGACACGACGAGGTAAACTGATAACTGAAGAAAAAGACTAACATTTATGGCAGCATACGAGCATGCGCGCAACAAAACACAACGTATGACAATGACGTAACCGTTACTTGGATCATGTACAAACTATACATGCAACCAAAACAAGTCAAAGCAGAACGCAAAACAAACCAAATTAAACGAAAGGACCACAACAAAAAGAGCCATGAAAAGTCTTTCTACCGATACACAACATATTCCCCACCAAAGACCTTTTCAGGGTTCTACGAGGACTGCGAACACTGTGCCCTACGAGTATACGCCGCAAGCGTACTAATCAAGCTAACTACAAGAGGCAACAAATAAACAAATAAACGATCGACACGTCAACAAAACTCCAACGAAAGGCAACGTCCGACCAGGGACAAACAAATCAAACTCAAACAAATCGAGCAAACCGAACTGCCAAACTCGAACTAACAAACAACTCGAGCAAAACAAACTAATCAACAACTCGAGCAAACCGAACTACCAAACTCGAACTAACAAACAAATCGAGCAAACCAAACCACTCAAAACAAATCGAATCAAACTAGTCAACAAATCACAGCAGGAGCACCTTCTAAACTCCGCGTCACACTCACATGGGGTTATTTGCTCACGATGCGTTTTCCTTCGCACCGTCCTTGTCGTAGGAACCAGCCACTCATCGCAGACGTTTATCCGACTTCATCTACCCTCAGCGCATTCAGCTCCAACGACTTCCGTCGCACCAACCTCCGAGTCGTCGTCTTCACCAGCCACCTCGCGGGACGTCCCTGCCCTCAGCGCATTCAACTCCGACGGACCAGCCACTCCTCGCAGATGTTCATCCATTTCATCTGCCCTCAGCGCATTCAGCTCCGACGAGCCAGCCACTCCTCGCAGACGTTTCCTCGCTCAGCGCCTTCAGCTCAGACGACGTCGTTTCGGTGATTTGTTCACGATGCGTTTTCCTTCGCACCGGAGTTCCTTCCAGTTCCTCGTCTCCCTGACAATCCTGGCGTGGTCGCCATAATTTGATCCAACCGACAACAAGCTCACACAACTCAGTTTGGGATATTTACAGGATACAGGAACAATATGATACAGGTGAAACAAGAGAGAAAGAAAGCTATCCGTCCATCACGGAAGGAACAACAACTAACTAGAAAAGGAAAATATCGAAGAAACAAGTAGCGCAAGCGAAAGCCAAAACGCTCTCCTCAGCAGAACGTGCACATACACGTGCGCCTACAAAGCACCCACAGCAGCGCAAACGACGCCAACGTACTACACTAATCTACACTAATTTACATGCATCAAATAAGGATTCCAAAAGCAACCGAAAAAGTAGCCAGCTCTGCAGAAGGATCCGCGACTGAGTACAGTCCGCGTAGCCATGGGACCTCATGACGTCAACCAAACAAAAGACACAGAAAAGACGTGTCAGATAAACAATAAATAAACCAAACGCAGATTCAAACAGCAAACTAGTAAGCTAACGATAAACTAGTAACACTGAGACAATTCGACTGTCACAAAGTACGACAAAATCACATGCAAGAAGTCCTTTCACTTTGTCCACCGCTCGTTGCGTGACACTTTCGTTGAACATTTCAGGAAATGGTTAAAACAATTTCCCGTTGCTGTGTCTGTTATTCCTGAAGGTCATGTCTCTAACGATGTAACCGAGTTCTTTGTTTTCTAATTTATTATTATTGATTTCTGTGAGTACACTATTTTCCTGCTTGTACTTGTAGGTTCAGCGTGATTTCTACATCAGTGTAACAGACAAGAATGAAGTACCACTGCTTCCCGTCTTCAAGGATACTAACGGACAACAAGTGTTTACAGATGATCATGCTAGTGTGAATGAGCATCCCAAATATGGCAGTGTTGTTGGCGCAATCTATGCATCAGACCCGGTCAGTAACCATCGACCAGTGTGATTTTTCGTTTGGGGCATTCGGGTGTAGTTTATTTTCCAGTTCAAACCTAGCTATGGAGAGTGACATTAAAAAAATGTGGAGTTAAAGTTGAAAATGGTGTTGTGCAACCCAGAACAATGTAAATATTCAAATTGTAGACTGAGACATGGAGCCAGTAATTATGGGAAAGAACCGAACTGTACTCATCGTTGTTGCCCAGCAATTTATTGCCAAGATACTATAGGGTCAGATTGTGTGACATTGGGCACATTGCTGACTGATAAAACTGTCATTCAATGACCTGACATTTGATTTCTATCCAACAGATAATATTTAGCGGGTCAAAGAGCTAATATGACTTGCTAAGCAGTGGGGACTATGCTAGTCGTTGAGTGTCTGAAAATTCAGTCAGGACTGTGCCGAATGTCACACGTTCTGACTGTACACATCAAGTTGGTGGACAGTCGGAACGCACGAAGAGTAAACTTTGCCTACCACCGCTTTAGGAGCTACGTCTGTGTCTTGATGTTGAGGGTGCTGGTGTTCCAACGCGGAAAAGGATAACTGAGTCTCGCGCGAATTGGAAAAATGTTCCTTCTTCGAATAATGAAAAGGGAAGGTTTACAAGGTTGAGACATTATAACGTAAGAAAGGGGAAGGTGAGCGCACTCCAGACAAGAACAAGCTAAACAGCACAGCAAACTAAGAATACTAGCTATGACAGAGTGACGACGAAAGACGAAGGACCACAGCATAGGACGGCCACGTTACTTCATAACTTAACCTTCCAAGTTGGAAGGATGTTGGTTTGCGAATTCTAGATGTGTTGCAGCTAAGCATCAGGTCGTTGAATGTCAGTATCACATCAGTCAGTTTTGTGCTAATCGCTGCATGTTCTGACTCGTCAGCATTGTGCTTATAATGGCTAGTGTTGGACACAAACAACGGATAACTTGTAAACTTTTGGTCCTTTTCTTTTCTTCTCTTTTTATCTTTGGCTCTCCATCCGAATCTTATCTTCGATTAACATTTGGGATATACGTTGATATACGTTGAGAGTTTATCCTAGTATTTGACTCTCTATTGCCTCTGTTATATCCTTTGCAGGATTCCAACCAACCACTGAAGCTCACATTGGATGACAATGCACAGGGAAAGTTCTCCATTGCACCAGTGGCTACTTGCACTTTGGTAAGCGATAACCTGTAGCAATACGTATGTTCCATAGCAGGCTTTTCACAGTGTTGCACGTTATAATGCTGAAAGATATTGAATGTTGATACATTAAAACCGTGCAGAGAGGTTCCAGGCTGTCCAATAGAGTGCTCAGTACCGAAAGGCAGAGCTAGTTCAAACAAGAATAAGAGGATGAAAAAAGTGTTGGAGCATTGAAAGTCACATAGTGCCCACTCAGTACCAGCCACAGACAAGTTCTGGAAGGTCTGGAGGAAGACTGTATTGGGTTGGATTGATGAGGGGAGGGAGGGTGGGAGGGAGGGTGGGAGGAAGGGAGGGGGGGGGGTAGAGAAGGAGAGGGACATAGACAGGGAGAGGTACATGGAGAGAGGAAGGGGAAAATGAAGCTATGGGTTTCTCGCCAGCAGGGGGAAGGATGTGCGAGGAAATGCACGGGAGATGGAGACCTAATGTCAGGTCCCCATCTTCCGTTTTTCAACTCACTTCTTTCCCCATGTTGGCCAGCTCCCCTTCGCTTCCTGTGTTCCAATATGACACCTTTGTTCGGTTGCCCTGGGCAGCTGCTTGCACGCCCATATTTGCCATACCTACCGAGGCCCCAGGCTTTCTCGTTCTCTCACTCTCTCTCTCTCTCTCTCTCTCTCTCTCTCTTTCTTGCCATTAGCATAATAGCCTTTCTTATCCCTTTCTCTGTATGTCTTAATGAAGTGATACCCCCGACACAAACTGCACAAACAAGTGTGACATTCTTTGAAAGTTTACTTTTGGCTGACCGGTTTCACTACTAGGTGTAGATCATCAGAGTGAAGAGTAAAGTGGAACGAAACACAATTTTATGCTCCCACTAGGTGGGTAGAAAATGTATTGACACATGTGGGCCGCCAAAACGCTAGGGGCCCCAAGGGCATTGGGAAATGCTACGGTAATACGGTCATGCAATAATTGCACAAGGTGTATGTGTGTCATGTGTCATGAATGAAGTGCGCATGCAACTATGAGTACTATATTCATGAGGTGAATTGAATTTTAGGCGGGATCCAAAGCTTGGACCCCGCCTAAATGCAGGCGACTAAGCCTGCAAACAATGAAAGTATGGAGAATGGAGAAAAGAGAACAAACATTTGAAAATGTTTATCAGAAACCAGCTTCAGTGAAACAATTGTTTCGTTTTGCGATAGAAGATCTCAACATTGGAAGAGGAGAAAGATTCTGTTAATATCGTTCTAAGACGATTTCTTGCAAAATGCGGGTGATAGGAAGTAACAAATGTAATTGTATTCCTGTTGTGGCTGGTCTTCGCTTTCTTGGCAGCAGAATGATGTGTAACACGAGGTTCAATATTCATGAAGATAGGAGCCAAGAAATGTGGAGGATAGCCTCTGAGCCTAAGTCTGCACCAAAAACGCTCACGGATAGTAAGAACATCAGACAATCTTGAATTAGTTCTATTATATCGACAGAGTTCTGCAATGATAAATGAGCGGAAGTTTGATTTTGTTCCACTTTACTCTTCACTCTGATGATCTACACCTAGTAGTGAAACCGGTCAGCCAAAAGTAAACTTTCAAAGAATGTCACACTTGTTTGTGCAGTTTGTGTCGGGGGTATCACTTCATTAAGATTTATGTTCAATATGACCTCCCTCAAACGTGTTCTTTAGTATGGACAAGAAGTCCCACGTTGGCCTACCTAGACCCGGTGCTGGCTCTGTCAGCGTAGTACCGCCACGCTCTAAACGCCTCCGTGAAGACACTGCTTTCGACGATGATGTCGATGATGATGATGTCGCCATAATCGACGCCCTAATCAACGAAAAGTCATCTGAAGCTGCAACCGACGCTGCAACTGACGACTCTGCCGATTCTGCCAATGCCTCACCTGTTACCTGCCCTGGCGACCGTCCTCTACCAGATGATGAGCTAGAGAGGTACGTTACCTGGTGCATTAATCGTGTATTTACCAGTAAGAAGGTTTTGTCCGAACAGTCGGAAAAGAAAGACAAGTTGCAAGCTCAAATTGATGGAAACTCCTTTCAAGATCATATCATTAAGAAGTTTTCTAAGCTCTCAGATAGGGCCAGATTGATTGAATGCACAGAGTATGTGAATAAGCAAATAGCCGCCTGCAATACCAAGCTGAGTAAAGCAGAAGCTACGCTAGATTCAGCTAACACTGACTTCAACATTCTCGCTGAAAGACTTTCATCTAACGAAGCAACCAACATTTTTGCCAGTCAACTCACTTCCCGTTTCAAATATCTTTCTGGGCTAAGACAAGCTTGCATCATCGCTAAACAATGTCGGACTGATTTAACCTCAGCCAGAAAAGACAAGCCAAAAGACAAGATGGATGTTCAAGCACTGCCTCCAACCTCAGAAGAGATTGGCGCTCTTATCAAAAAAGAAGTCACTAGGCAAGTCATTTCCCAGCAGCAGCAGCGACAGCAACCGAAAAAACAGCAACAGCAGCAGCAACAGTCTAAGATTAGTCGAAAAACCAGCTCAGCAAAGCCTGCTCAGCAAAAGAAGAAGAAGAAGACGGCAAAAAACGTTACAGTGAAATTGTCCCACGGCAGAAGAAAAGGCAAAAATCATTCTTAGACTTACGTTTGAAATATATTTGGAATCTCAATCTGAATAGACATTCTACGTACGTTCTAAACTCTGGTTTTCATAACTTTTCTAGTTTCAATTTCACACCCATTGAAAAGCAAGTTCTCGGATATGGGTCTAACTTTAGACCCTCTACTCACTTGCCAACACAGCAGCAATTATCAAACGATATTTCTGCACTTCAACGTAAAGTCAGATGGAATGACCTGTTTAATCGTTTTAGGACTACAGTGCCTAGCAAACAATATATTCCACATTTTCACCTCCCTTCAGAGAAGGTTCCTCCTACCGCTTTACCTCATGTTGAATTTGCTCTACTTGATTTCCGGTCAAGATTAGAATCTAGCATCCATGCAGCTCAGATTACAAGCAAACGTAAACATAATCTAACCCCTAGCGAATTATCAGCGTATCTCTTATTAAAAAACAGACCAGATATTGTTATTTCTAAAGCAGATAAAAATCTTGGCACTGTTGTTTTAAACAAAGAAGATTACATAGCAGAAGGCCTTCGCCAGCTAGCTGACAGAAAATATTATTCTCCAGTATCTTCAGATAACCAAGCACTGCATGATTCTCTACACCGTGACCTCTCAGAAATTTGTAAAGTACACTCTGCCCTACTTTCTGAACGTGATGTCACTGCATTATTTAGCTCTTTCCCTTTTAAACCAGCTAAATTCTATATGCTTCCGAAAATCCACAAAAAACTTGTTGACGGCTTAGTACCGGGTAGACCAATTGTCTCTTGCATTGGATACTGCACCTCCCCGTCTTCTAGATTTATAGATTTTCACCTTAAAAACATCATTCATGAAACTGCCAACACTGTACTTGCTGACACAGATAGTCTAATCTCTAAACTTGCAAATACACATTTCCCTGCAAACAGCAAAGTAGTTACAGCTGATGTTGTCAGTCTTTACACAAACATGAATTGGCACGATACAATTTCTGCAATTGATGAGTTTTTGAAAGATGCTGAGCATCCATTGCGGCCTCTTTTGATTGCACTCATTGCCTTTGTTCTGAAAAACAACTATTTCAAGTTTGAAAACGTTTTGTATCATCAAGAACATGGCATGGCCATGGGCACTCCCATGGCGGTCAATGTAGCAAATGCCTTCCTTTTCATCCACGAAAAGAAAACACTGTCTATCTTTAAAGCTTCCATCTATCTTTTTGAAAGATTTATTGACGACCTCTTCCTAGTCATAGATGATAAGCTCAGCATAGAATCCTTGCAACAGTCTCTCTATTCAGATTTACCTGACATTAACCTCACCTGGTCAAATGTTAG
>NC_088650.1:25891265-25898765 GCF_964019385.1 Sycon ciliatum
CAGTGGTTGGAGTATTCGCTTACACTGATGAAGACAAAGGACAGACGCATCAAGTGCAGCTTGTTGATGATGATAATGGTCAATTCAAACTCAGTGCGGATGGTACAACATTGCTGAAGGCCAAGTCTACAGATTATGAAACCAAGACTGTGCACAAAGTCACTGTGAAGGTCACAGATAGTGGACACCCTGCTATGTCTGTAAGTCATCACTGACTGGGTACTAGGATAAGAAGTACTATCTTTCTTTGAAAATCCCAGCTGAAAGGTCTCCGTATCCATTGCTTCCATGATGATTGCTGTATAGTTTGTGCTATCGTGTGGATGACTTGGCTTTGTCTGTGAGCTCCATAATGTCGGCAAAGGGGAATTACACTGTGAAGAATAGGTTGGTGCGACTTCGGCTATACACAGGGAGTTGTGTGTCACTCCCTACGTGGGAGCTCGCGCTTTTCCTGCCGACTTGAATCTCACTTAACCGAGGGAATGTTTTAACAAAACCCATCCACGTTTCGAGATACAGGAGTTAAAGTGTCCCAATGGAGTGGTCGATGTCAGTCCCATCATCACCATTTCCCATGGAATCGTCATAGCAACTTTATAGCATCTATTGTGTAGCCGCATGCGGAAAGTTGTAGTAAACCAATCCATCCCACATAGAACTTACGGAGGCTGTAGTTTAAAGCCACACATATGCTTTAGTTTTCTGGGGAGCCAAGGCACAGGTCCAGGGCCAGGGTGGGATGCGCCTACAGGAAAGGTGAGATTGTTTGAATTGTCAATAAGCACTTTAAGAAATGTAAATAAGGGACAATTCAAATGCCACCCCACCCCCTACCTGCAGCATGTTTGTCTCCTCTAAACTAGTGGTGCAAGTATGTACTGGAAAGCAGTGTACATGGAAAACGAACTGAGGAAAGCTTATGTTTCTTTGTTCTTTTCCTGACACTTTCTTTCAGATCGTGAAGAATTTCTCCATTAGTGTCACTGATAGGAATGATAAACCATACTCCATAAGCTTCTCATCGAAAAATGGTCCAGCGTCATTCCCTGTGGACCATCCAGAACTTCCAGAAAACACCAAACCCGGAACTGTTGTTGGTACTATTGAAGGTACAGATTTGGTAAGTATACATCATTAAGTCAGTAGACGAATAATAGTGAGCCCGTCATAACCGAACGCACTTGATGCAGCGGAAACTGTCCTGATGTGACATTCCGCTTGGTTCAGGGATGCACATTCCATCCATAGCAATTCGGCACATGTACATAATTATAATCCTTGGAAGGGGAAAAACTTGCAGTGCCCATTGGATACGCCTTCTTCTTCTCTTTACCTAAGTTTACAGTTTTGTCCTTGACATCCCTGTAAAACAATAGTGGACTGTTAGTTAACATGTACAGTTATGGCCAAAGAATTCTCTTTGGCCATAACTGTCGTTACCGGAGGGATCACAGAGTGACCTCAGGATATCAGCCTACGGTAGAAGAAAAATACGACCTTCCTTCTATGAGGGGTGTATATATTTCCTTGTAAACTTAGCCTGAGCTGTCCCTTTGTTCTCTGAGCTGTCCCTTTCTTCTGTTCTGTTTTGTACTACCTATGTCCAGCATAAGCGAATGTGTGGGCTGAGCAGACGAAATAATAGAAATAAATTTTAATGATAAACTTAGTGTCCGATGTGTGTGATTGCTCTGGTAGACCACTACCCGGCCCATGTACTGAACAGTTGCTTTGTGAGTGAAAATAATAATAAACTTAGTGTCCGAACTCCTTGTTTGATGCTGTCAATGGTTCTATTTGCAGGATGCCAACCCTCAGAAGCTCACCATCTCTCTGGATAACAATGCTGGCAATCGCTTTGCTGTTTCTTCAACATCATGTACATTTGTAAGCAATCATATACCCTAGCCGTGCCTTTTGCCATGGTTTGTTTTCTCTGTTGTTGGCTGAAGTGTGTGTTCCATTCCTCAGGAAATGGTTGCACAGTTTCTTTTCATATGACAATCTGTACATCTTCACGACACTCTCTAAACGGTCTCTTGGCTACACCAATCAATAGAAGAAAAAAGAGATAATTATTTGAATTTTCGGGAAAGGCCTGAAGATGTGCCTTGCCCGAAAATGCGAACGGTTATCTTGTTTTCCCTTTTATTGATTTGTGTAGCCTAGAGACTGTTTGGAGAGTGTCGTGAAGATGTTGTGGATTGCTACAGTGGTGTCTTCGCACTTTGAGATATGACAATCTGGTTAAATTATTTCTTCGTTAAAGTGCTCTGATATTTGAAAAGCATGAAGGGCAGCTAATGTGGTCTCTCATAATATTGCTTGACCTGCATCTGTACCTGTACGTGGTGAGTTACAAATAGGAAACATGTAAAGATGATAATTATAGACATTTTTAAGAAAGAGCCGTACCAGACACTTTACTGTTGGCCAGCAAAGCTTTGACCGCCTAGTAGCGCACATTGGGTTGCAACCGTTGGTTTGAGACCATGATTAAGAAGCGAGCTGCATCTGGTTCAAGTGCTACCTGGGAGCAACTCAAGTTCCTGCTTTGCTGCTTCCCACAGTCAGCCGGGAGAGATGTGGCGAGGCACCAAGGGGTACATGAATATGTCTAATGGGGCTTTCAACACTTGTGTCAGGTGGTTGTGAAACTAATCCCGGGCTCACCCCACCTTCGGGTGCTGCGTTTTCCGCTTGCTCAGTCCAGTGTGCTCCGATCATGAGTTCTCTTGGCACAAAAATTAACTTTTTACGGTCTAGTTATCACTGAGTTGGCTGTTGAATATGTTTCTGTGTATGCTGTTGAATATCTCTTTGCAGACATCCTCAAGCACATGCACAGCAATGGTGACAGTATCGGGCAGTTTGGATCATGAAGACTCGTATCAACATCAAGTTGTAGTTCGGTTGACGGATCCGGGTGGATTGTTCAAAGTCAAGAAATTCACCGTCAAGATATTGGATGTCAATGACCCTCCTACGGTGAGACACTTTGGTTGTTGTAGTGCTGAATTGTAACCAGACAAATTGTGAACAGCACCACATAAGGCCATGGGCAGCTTGTGATGTTCTATTTAGACCACAACAGGGCTGTAGGAAAACCACTGCCACACAAGGTTATTGTCTTGCACGAAGATCCCCCTCCTCCTCTGTATTGAAGTACACCTGGATGTACACCATCAGCTCATATTTTCTCGTTTCTGACATGACATGTCTACTGTTTGTACTGTGCAGGATATTGTGTTGTCAAACGATGATATAGCAGAGAAGAAAGCAAAGAGTCTTGTTGGAGTTCTAACCGCTAAGGATCCTGATCTTGGTCAAACTTACACCTACACGCTAGTCAACAATGCCGGTGGAAAGTTTATGGTAAGGCGATTTTGAAGATCTTTGATTCTCACATGTGAAAATACGGGTGACACAGGTGGAGTCTCGATAAATCTAGTCGCATATTGTAAGGAAAACTAAAAAAAATGCTGACATTGTCAGACAGAGTTTCAATATGAACCACAGACGCAGATGCAACCTACTCGAAATAGATCAGTAGAGACTGCTTGCTCACGATGAGATGGCTTGCTTAGTGTGTTAATGGCTCGAGTGCGGTTTGGGACACAGAGTCGACTTGTTGATCTTTCACCCCATGTTCACATGTGATTGTGCTGACAATATTTGTTTTTGACTGCATTCGTTTCACTTCATCTTAGATCTCTGGCAATGAGCTCAGAACAACTGGTGCTCTGGACTATGAGGCATCACCATCATTGACAATCCGTGTTCGTGTGACAGACAGTGGCAGTCCAGCACTAAGCTATGAGAAGAATTTTGTTATCACAGTTATCGATGTGAATGAAACACCTACAAAAGTGCAATTGTCAAATTATCTAATCAATGAAAACCCCAAAGTGGATACTATCGTTGGAATGATTACAACCTCTGACCCGGATAATGCCAACAAGGTATGGCAGACATTCAGCTACAAACTGATTGACTCTGCGCAAGGGATTTTCAAGATTGAAGGAAACCAAGTGAAGGTAAACAACTAGTTCTTGGAGGAGATCCATAGTAGCATGTTTGACATTGTGGACTTCAGTTATCATAGTTGTGTGGATACTTGTAAAGTTCTTTTTGCATCAAAGTTGCAGACGAGTACCTTGGAGTGGTTTAAGGTGCCGTAACTCTACTTTCTTCACCTGCTCCCAGTCAAGTGCATTCTCCACACGTATACAATGGACGACGATAACTGAATTTAGAAGACTCTATTTGTGACAAGATGACAGAAACACAACTAGACATGACGAACTCAAGAAAAAGACTGCTTTTCACACCACAGCAACATGCGCATACACCAACAACACGTACACACGATGTACTCAAAACAACGTACTACAACATAACTCCCTCCCAAGAGTAGAATCGGCCTCGATGTTCTCCTTCTTAACAGAGGAAAAGGATGAACAGATAACTCCAATCACTCAATCATGCCATACCAGTCACACCCAGAAATAAGATACCTCTGCTCCAGTCATTTCTTCATCTGCACAAGCCAGAATGGATTCTGTGCATAAATGTTATCTAAGCCTTGAATTGAAGTGCATTATACTCCGGCAAATACCAGAGTCAACAAGTACATATGCTGGCTTCTTGTCCAGGTGGCAATACCCAATGTAGATTGTCTGAAGAACGGTGGGTCCTACTGTCGCCTGAATTATGAATCCTCACCTACTTTCAGTGTCACAGTTCAAGTCACTGATAGTGGATCACCCGCGAAGACTGCAACTTTTCCGCTCACCATCCAACTAAACAACATCAACGACCAGCCAAGGCAACTGACTATTAGCAATACAATCGTAAGTTGATCTTAGTTCAGTCAATTGATGTCCTTTGCCCATCCTGCACTGGGCTTGATCCCTTCTGGTCCTGTTAACTGGTGTGAAATTCACAATCATTATGGGGATGTACATTGATGTACATTGATGTAGGAAATGAAATGAAATTTCATCTAACTGCAAATGGCATGTACATACGTAATCATAATTTTCCTGATCACGGAGCATGAGAACAGTTGAGTGGGTTCAGTCATGTATGCCATAGTATATGCCCCCCCCCCCCCTCCCAATTGGTGAATATGGTCTGACTCGGGGATACCGCAAGAAGTAATACCCACTACGCCGTTCCTTTGTGCCCTTTTTGGAGGCAATCGTTGGTTCATGACCTGCCAATTGAATGCTTTTTAATCTACAAAGGGTGTATGGATTGTATTTGAATTTGCTGCTCCTGTCTCTTCTTGCAAAGCCATGTGGAGTTTCCAAGAAGCAACACCAGCGGTAGAGTGTGTGTATTAGCATTCTGTGGCACAATCTAAACTAAAAAAAAAGTATGTTTTCCACGTACATGTATGTCTTGAAGTTTGTTTTCTGGCTGTATTTTATCACTGTGCAGGTGAAAGAGAATGATCCAGTTGGTACAGTGGTTGGAGTATTTGCTTACACTGATGAAGACAAAGGACAAACTCATCAAGTTCAACTGGTTGATGATGATAATGGTCAATTCAAACTGAGTGCAGATGGTACAAAGTTGGTGAAGGCCAAGTCTACAGATTATGAAACCAAGACTGTACACAAAGTCACTGTGAAGGTCACGGACAGTGGAAACCCTGCTATGTCTGTAAGTCTCTTCTGTGGGTTTCTAGGATTGGCTGTCTTTCATTGAACGTTTCAGGAAATAGCTAAAACAATTTCCCGTTGCCGTGTCTGTTATTCCTGCAGAACATGTCTCTAACGTTGAAACCGTGTTCTTTGTTGTCTTTTTTATTATCCTTGATTTCTATGAGTACACTGTTTTCCTGCTTGTACTTGTAGGTTCAGCGTGATTTCTACATCAGTGTAACAGACAAGAATGAAGTACCACTGCTTCCCGTCTTCAAGGATACTAACGGACAACAAGTGTTTACAGATGATCATGCTAGTGTGAATGAGCATGCCAAGTATGGCAGTGTTGTTGGCACAATCTATGCATCAGACCCGGTCAGTAACCATCGACCAGTGTGATTTTTCGTTTGGGGCATTCGGGTGTAGTTAATCTTCCAACTGTTCAAACCTAGCTATACGGGGAGTGACATTCAAAAAATGTGGAGTTAAAGTTGAAAATCGTGTTGTGCAACCAAGAATACTGGCAATATTCAAATTGTGGACTGAGACATGGAGCCTGTAATTATGGAAAAGAGCCGAACTTTACTCATCGTTGTGGCCCAGCAATTTATTGCCAAGATTCTAAAGGGTCAGGGCCTATGAGATATACGTTGTGAATTTATGCTAGTATTTGACTCTCTACTGTCTCTGCTATATCCACTGCAGGATTCCAACCAAACACTGAAGCTCACATTGGATGACAATGCACAGGGAAAGTTCTCCATTGCACCAGTGGCTACTTGCACTTTTGTAAGCTATAACCTGCAGCAATAGAATGTGTTCAATACAGGCTTTTCACGGTGTGACACGTTATCATGCTGAAAGGTATCGTGAGTGTTGATACATAAAGCAGAGAGGTACCAGACTGTCCCATAGAGTGCTCAATACCGAAAGGCAGAGGGAAGGAGGGGGAGGGGGGCAGGGGGGAGAGAGTGAGGGAAGGAGATGGATAGGGACAGGGAGAGAGGAAAAGGAAGCTATGGGGTGCTGGCCAGCAGGGGGAGGGATGTGCGAGGATATACATGGGAGATGGAGACGTAGTGTTAGGTCCCCATCTCCCGTTTTTCAACTCACTCCTTTTCCCATGTTGGCCAGCACCCCTTAGCGTCTTGCGTTCCAATATGACACCTTTGTTCAGTTGCCCTGGGCAGCTGCTTGCACGCCCATATTTGCCATACCTACCAAGGCCCTTTCTCGTTCTCTCACTCTCTCTCTCTCTCTCTCTCTCTCTCTCTTTCTTGCCATTAGCATATACCGTACTGGCAATATATGTTGCCGCAGTGAGGCCATGAAGCGTTACATTGGCACATGTTTGCCGCACGCAGGGCGTTACATGCAAAGTCGCACAGGAGCCGTTACACAGGTTTCTATATTGCCGCAGTCCTTTTTTTGCTATTGCCGCATCACTTTTTTGCTATTGCCGCATCTTTTTTTTGCTTTTGCCGCATCATTTTTTCTTTTCATCCACATTGAAGGCACAGAAATTCAGTTGCTATCCAACTGTTACAAACCCGACGGCAAAGGGCGACAACGATATCAATAGAAGACTGTATATTTTAACTATCAGAGTGATCTGTTCACAAAAAGATCATCAAAAGGAAAGTGACATAGGGGAAGAGCGCTTCCTCCAAAAACTACTGTCACTCACACAGTTAATGAGTGTACAACATATTACAAAGTCACCGTGGCTATCATTAGTCATCACTGCTGCTGGACCTCGGGAAAGAAGAAACCATTGAGATCGCCAACCACTGAATGATGCTTGGGCGTGATTTTCTTCACGCCGAAGGCGAATAGAGACTTC
>NC_088650.1:25903765-26023765 GCF_964019385.1 Sycon ciliatum
ACGTGAGAAGAGCATATGAAACAGAGTAGGCATGTAAATAGATACAGGTACATGTATCACGGGTGTAAGGAGTGTAATGGTGTGAATGTGCATTGTTAGCCTGTTATGTTAAATCACACATTGTTGTCTGATAATCACCTGTCTGGCGTAACTACCGTAAAGTACCGTTGATCCGCCCCCTCTCTAATTCCCGCCCCCTCTCTAATTCCCGCCCCCTCTCTAATTCCCGCCCCCTCTCTAATTCCCGCCCCCTCTCTAATTCCCGCCCCCTCTCTAATTCCCGCCCCCTCTCTAATTCCCGCCCCCTCTCTAATTCCCGCCCTCTCTCTAATTCCTGCCCCTCTCTAATTTCCGCCCCCTCTCTAATTCCCGCCCCCTCTCTAATTCCCGCCCCCTCTCTAATTCCCGCCCCCTCTCTAATTCCCGCCCCTCTCTAATTCCCGCCCCCTCTCTAATTCCCGCCCCCTCTCGATTTTCTACCTGTGAAGCGACATCGGCGTATACAACGAAAATACGATGTTGAACCGACGCATGCACTGCTGTACACAATACTTGCCAATCCAGGATGGAAATGTGCACAATCCAGCACAACGAGTCTGAACTTCTACGTTGTAGTAAATCGTACTGCACTCGACAGCCTTGATCAAATTCCTGCCCCCTGCCGAAAACCCAGCTGGGAAGCGACATGGCGTGGGGGGGGGGGGGGGGGGAGCGACATGGCGTGGGGGGCGGATCAACGGTACTTTACGGTAGTTCCATTTCTGCACTGCGTTACCATCACTTTGTGTGCCTATCAGTGGCATTTTAAATTCAGGCTCAATCTAGTGATGTACTGATTTTTGTAATTTTGTTGTGTAGGTGGACATGTCGAATGCTGATTGTCTCAGGTATGGCGGACTGTACTGCCAATTTAACTTTGAATCATCACCCAATGTGATTGTGACGTTGCGGGTCACTGACAGTGGATCACCATCACTGAGTGCAGTCTTCAAACTTACTATACAACTGAAGGACATCAATGACAAACCAAGGCAACTCACTATCAGCAATAGCATTGTGAGTGTTGGTAGACCTGCTGGTTCAAAACATTAAAAAAATACCTTGGATCTTTTCGGAAAGAACCCTATGGTGTAGGACATTTCACCATCAAATTGATTTTGGCTTGCTATTTCTGGATGCAGTGAATGGGATTCTCGATCTTTAACCACTTTGTTGGGTCTGATCTCCTCACCTCCCACCGCTTTAGGAGCTGCATCTGCGCCTTGATCCTTGAAGGGTGGTGGCGTTCCTATGGATGCGGAAAACTCAGCCTTCAGCCGAGTCTGACGCGAGCCGTGAATTGTTTTTCTTTTTTTGTGCTATATGTTCATTCTTGACATGTTGTATGTGATAGGTGCAAGAGAATGATCCAGCTGGAACAGTGGTTGGAGTATTCGCTTATACTGATGAAGACAAAGGACAAACTCATCAAGTGCAGCTGGTTGATGATGATAATGGTCAATTCAAACTCAGTCCTGATGGTACAAAGTTGCTGAAGGCCAAGTCTACAGATTATGAAACCAAGACTGTACACAAAGTCACTGTGAAGGTCACAGACAGTGGAAACCCTGCTATGTCTGTAAGTCTTCACTGACTGACTGGGTTCTAGGATAAGAAGTACTACAGTCGTCCCTCTCTAATCTGGCACTTGTTTATCCAGCACCCTTGCAAACCAGCACACTTTCTGGCAAAACGAATTTTTTCAGCTCATTTTCTACGCTTTAATCCGACACTTGAATTCCGCCTCCAGCAGCGTTTTTCTGCAACAAATCACTCAAGCTGTACATAATTCGATTTTCTAATCCAGCAGTTGTGCATTGCATACCGTCAGGGAGTATTGCAACATACACAACACATGTAACGTACACTTGGGAATATCCTGTGCAGGGGCGTAGGAGGGGTTGTGGCAGTGGTACGACCGAAGGTTCGCGCGTCCGAAGGCCGTTTTGAAGGGGGTCCAGGGGACCTCCCCCGTGAAAATTTTGTAAAAAAAGACACAAAATCCTGCGTTCTGGGACTGTGCAGTGTGCAGTCGAGTCGAGTACAGTACTCAGTACGACTGCAGATGCATGGCAGATCTACGAGTACGAGTCTAGAGAAAGGTCAAAGTCCGGCGCGCATATGCATCGATAGATCCTGAAATTTTTTATTACGGTTTTGCACGTTCCGGACGGACCACACTTTTCGAAAAGTGGTACGGCCATGGTCGTACCAGTCGTAGCGGGTGCTACGCCCCTGCTACGCTAGTGCATAGGATATTCCCGGGAAGTGTATATAAAAGACATGCATTCCACACAGTACTTGGATTGACACAGAAACTCCCTACGTTTCGACGTACGACACAGACATGTATGTTAACAGGTGGGCCGGGTTGGAGGGCAGGATTTGATAATCCAGCACTCTTGTTTATCCAGGAGAAAATGCCGTTGCAAAAGGTGGAGGATTAGGGAGGGACGACTGTATCTTTCTTTGAAAAATCCCAGCTGAAAGGTTTCCGTATCCATTGTTCCCATGATGATTGCTGTATATGTTGCTTGTGGATGACTTGGCTTGGTCTGTGAACTCCGTAAAGGCGGCAAAAGGGAATTGCAATGTGAAGAATAGGTTGGTGCGACTTCGGCTATACACAGGGAGTTGTGTGTCACTCCCTACGTGGGAGCTCGCGCTTTTCCTGCCGACTTGAATCTCACTTAACTGAGGGAATTGTTTAACAACTTTATAGCATATATTATTGTGTAGCCGCATGCGGAAAGCTGTAGTTAACCAATCCATCCCACGTAGAACTTACGGAGGCTGTAGTTTAAAGCCACACATATGCTTTAGTTTTCTGGGGAGCCAAGGGCCAGGTCAAGGGCCAGGGTGAGATGCGCCTACAGGAAAGGTGAAATTGTTTGAATTGTCAATAAGCACATTACGAAATGTAATTAAGTGACAATTCAAATGCCACCCCTCCCCGAACTTGCCGCATGTTTGTCTCCCTAAAATGAATGGTGCAATTATATGGGGAGCAGTGTACATGGAAAACAAACTGAGGAAAGCTTATGTTTCTTTGTGCTTTTCCTGACACTTTCTTTCAGATCGTGAAGAATTTCTCCATTAGTGTCACTGATACGAATGATCAACCATACTCTATAAGCTTCTCATCGAAAAATGGTCCGTCGTCATTTCCTGTGGATAATCCAGAACTCCCGGAAAACACCAAACCCGGAACTGTTGTTGGTACTATTGAAGGTACAGATTTGGTAAGTATTCATCATTAAGTCAGTAGACAAATAGTGAACCCGTCTTAACCGAACGCACTTGGTCCAGCGGAAACTGTCCTGATGTGACATTCCGCTTGGTCCAGGGATGCACATTCCATCCACAGCAATTCGGCACATGTACATAATTATAATCCTTGGAAGGGGAAAGACTTGTAGTGCCCGTTGGATTCGCCTTCTTCTTCTCTTTACCTAAGTTTACAGTTTTGTCCTTGACATCCCTGCAAAACATTAGTAGAATGTTACTTAACATGTACAGTTGTGGCCAAAGAAATCCAAACCACGTGCCGAAAGCAGCGCCAAGGCTCCTGCGGCCCCTGCGGCCCTCGGGTCAGTTTTTGTGAACATGAAGGATGCAATTGAATTGGAAACACGGCGCTACTTTTGACTTGAGGGTCGGATCTCTTTGGCCATAACTGTACTTCAGTAGTTGCCGGTGGGATTACAGAGTGACCTCAGGATATCAGGTAGAAGAAAAATACGACCTTCCTTCTATGAGGGGTGTATAAATTTCCTTGTAAACTTAGCCTGAGCTGTCGCTTTGTTCTCTGAGCTGTCCCTTTGTTCTCTGAGCTGTCCCTTTCTTCTGTTCTGTTTTGTACTACCTATGTCCAGCATAAGCGAATGTGTGGGCTGACCAAGTGTCCTCGATACTTGCTTGGCAGACGAAATAATAAAAATTAATTAAAAAACTTAGTGTTCGATCTCCTTGTTTGATGCTGTCAATGGTTCTATTTGCAGGATGCCAACCAGAAGCTCACCATCTCCCTGGATAACAATGCTGGCAATCGCTTTGCTGTTTCTTCAACATCATGTACATTTGTAAGCAATGATATACCCTAGCAGTGCCATTTGCCATGGTTTGTTTGCTCTGTTGTTGGCTGCAGGGTGTGTTCCATTCCTTAGGAAATGGTTGCACATTTTCTTTTCGTATGACAACCTGTACATCTTCACAACACTCTCTAAACGGTCTCTGGGCTACACCAATCAATAGAAGAAAAAAGAGATACTTATTCGAATTTTCGGAAAAGGCCTGAAGATGGGCCTTATCTCGATTTTCCTTTTATTGATTTGTGTAGCCTAGAGACCGTTTAGAGAGTGTCATGAAGATGCTGTGGAAGGCTACAGTGGAGTCCTCGCACTTTGAGATATGACAATCTGGTTAAGTCATATCTTCGTTGAAGTGCTCTGACATTTGAGAAGCATGATGGGCAGTTATTATGGTCTCCCACAATATTGCTTGACCCACATCCATACATGTACGTAGTCAGTTGCAAGTAGGAAAACATGCAAAGATAATAGAGACAGTTATAAGAAAGAGCCGAACCAGACCCTTGCTGTTGGCCAGCCATGCTTTAACTGTCTAGTTGCGCACATTGGGTTTGTTTGAGACCATGATTAAAAAGCGAGCTGTATCTGGTTCAAGTTTCCAACCGTGCTGCTTTCCACAGTCAGCCGGGAGAGATGTGGCGAGGCACCAAGGGGTACATGAATATGGCTAATGAGGCTTTCAACACTAGTGTCAGGTGGTTGTGAAACTAATCCCCTCACCCCACCTTCGGGTGCTGCGTTTTCCGCTTGCTTATTCCAATGTAAGCTCCCATGATGAGTTCCCTGGCACAAAAATTAACTTTTTACGGTCAAATTATTACTGAGTTGGCTGTTCAATATATTTCTCTGTATGCTGTTGAATATCTCTTTGCAGACATCATCAAGCACGTGCACAGCCCTGGTGACTGTATCAGGCAGTTTGGATCATGAAGACTCGTATCAACATCAAGTTGTAGTTCGGTTGACGGATCCGGGTGGATTGTTCAAAGTCAGGAAATTCACCGTCAAGATATTGGATGTCAATGACCCTCCTACGGTGAGACACTTAGAGAGCATCTCATAAGTTCGCATTTTTTTCTAAACATAACGCATTTCGAAACGGGGAAGGGGGGTGGGGGGTAGCGCCCTTTTGGAATAGAAAATAACAGTTCACACATTTTCTGGATCTGTGCTCTGCATGTGCTAGATCACTTCAGCAGGGTGTCTTTAGGTGTAGATCTACCTGTGTCTGCAGGTCAGCTAACCCTGCACTGCATGTAAACAATCATGCAGGTCAGCTAACCCTGCACTGCATGTAAACAATCATGCAGGCTACTCTGAGGTGTCAAATGTCACACCAGCATCGTCAAACCGTGTACCTCGCCAGCTTCCACAGTACACGGTCGTTGCGGAGGAACTCTGTTTATGTGCGTGTACACATCATTGATTGTGACTTGGACTCAGTAGATGCGGTGCTACTGTGCGCCAATCACTTCAACACTAGCAACACATTCAGGTACATGTACATGACATGTGCGCGTGCATACCATGGCATGCATGGGCATGGACATGTACAGTAGTACATCCACACTGAAAATGTGCGATAATACTTTCAATAGTGGGGGGAGGTAGGGGGGGGGGGGTAAAGTCTATTCGAAATGCGTTCTGTTTACAAAAAAAGTGCGAACTTCTGAGATGCTCTCTTAGTTTGTTGTAGTGCTGAATTGTAGCCAGACAAAGTGTGAACAGCACCACATAAGGCCATGGGCAGCTTGTGATGTTCTGTTTAGACCACAACAGGGCTGTAGGAAAACCACTGCCACACAAGGTTGTAGTCTTGCACGAAGATCCCCTCCTCTGTATTGAAGTACACCTTGATGTACGCCATCAGCTCATATTTTCTCGTTTATGGCATTACATGTCTACTGTTTGTACTGTGCAGGATATTGTGTTGTCAAACGATGATATAGAAGAGAAGAAAGCAAAGAGTCTTGTTGGAGTTCTAACAGCTAAGGATCCTGATCTTGGTCAAACTTACACCTACACGCTAGTCAACAATGCCGGTGGAAAGTTTATGGTAAGGCGATTTTGAATGTCTTTGTTTCTCACATATGAAAGTACAGGTGAATTGGGTGGAATCTCCAAAATTGGATTCTTAATTGTCAAATTGTCAAAAATCGATTGATAATGTAGTTTGATACTGTTGAAGAGTGAATGGGGAAGAGCGGGTCTGCTCTGAAACCACTTCCTATGATTGAAGCTGCAAGAGGCCTCACCACTGCTACCAAATTGTCAGGAAAACTAAAACTAAATGCTGACATTGCCAGACAGAGTTTTATTATGAACCACAGACACAGATTTGCACACATTCGAAACTGGTCAGTAGAGACTGCTTGCACACAATGAGCTGACTTGCTTTTAGTGTGTTGATCGCTCGAGTGCCGGTTTGGGACACAGGGTTAATACAATTATTTATCTTTCTCCCCATGTTCACATGTGATTGTGCTGACGATATTTGGTTTGACTGCGTTCGTTTCACATTGTCTTAGATCTCTGGTAATGAGCTCAGAACAACTGGTGCTCTGGACTATGAGGCATCAGCATCATTGACAATTCGTGTTCGTGTGACAGACAGTGGCAGTCCAGCACTAAGCTATGAGAAGAATTTTGTTATCACAGTTATCGATGTGAATGAAACACCTACAAGAGTACAATTGTCAAATTATCTAATCAATGAAAACCCCAAAGTGGATACTGTCGTTGGAACGATTACAACCTCTGACCCAGATAATGCCAACAAGCTATGGCAGACATTCAGCTACAAACTGATTGACTCTGCACAAGGGATTTTCAAGATTGAAGGAAACCAAGTGAAGGTAAACAACTAGTTCTTGGAGGAGATCCGTAGAAGCATGTTTGACATTGTGGAGTTCAGTTATCATAGTTGTGTGGATACTTGTAAAGTTCTTTTTGCATCAAAGTTGCAGACGAGTACCTTGGAGTGGTTTAACCCTTTATGTACGGAAAAAATGTATGCAGACTGAATTTGATCTCGACTAAACTCAAATTCCATAATTGTCCGGGTCATAACTTTGGTCTCCTTTGGACGATTATTTTGATCTTGGCCTTCCTGGAAAGCTCGTTGCAAGAGGAACACATTGAGCCCACACTTGCCAACATGAAGGTCAAAACGCCAGCGCTACAGCCCAGCGTCTTAGTTGCAACGCCAATATCCCGACAGAAGTTGTCTTGTATCAGTCATATCGCTCTCCTTGCTCGTAACAACTAAAAATTCACAAACTGCCACAAGTACGGACTCGAGTACATGTGCCATTTTGAACGTGTTTCTACGTCACTGCATGCCCAGAATGATGGGGAAATCCCTCATTCAAATCTGCGCACGTGGCTATTGAGTGACATTTGCCGCGATGCGCCTTTCGAGCTTCGTAACTCTGGAACCGCACATCGGAGTACTTCAGCGATTGTTTCAATGAACAGCTTGGAGTTTTCTCTTTGACCTACATATTTAAGTTTTTGGAAATAACCCAGAAATGACCGAGTTACGATCGATTGACATTTTGAAAAGTTTCGATCCCAGGGGATCGAAAGTTGTACAGTCCGTACGCAAAGGGTTAAGGTGCTGTAACTCTGCTTTATTCACCTGCTCCCAGTCCCGTGCCATCTCCACACTTATACAAGGGACGACGATAACCGTCCATTTAGCAGACTTTATTTGTGACAAGATGACGAAAACACAACTAGACACGACCAACTCAAGACGAAGACTGCTTTTCAAACCACAGCAACACACGCATGCACCAACACCACGTACACACAATGTACACAAAATAACGTACTGCAACATAACTCCCTCCCAAGAGTAGATTCTAATAATAAAAATAGAGGAAGAAGAGGAAAGGATCACACCAATCACTCAATCACACCACACCCAGAAATAAGATACCTCTGCTACAGTCATTTCTTGATCTACACAAGCCAGAATGGATTCTGTGCGTAAATTTTATCTAAGCCTTGAATTGCCAAAACTTTGCTCAAAAGAGGGGGTGTGCATTATACTCCAGCAAATACCAGAGTCAACAAGTACATGTATGCTGGCTTCTTGTCCAGGTGGCAATACCCAATGTAGATTGTCTGAAGAATGGTGGGTCCTACTGTCGCCTGAATTATGAATCCTCACCTACTGTCAATGTCACAGTTCAAGTCACTGATAGTGGATCACCCGCGGAGACTGCAACATTTCCGCTCACCATCCAACTAAACAACATCAACGACCAGCCAAGACAACTGACTATCAGTAATACAATCGTAAGTTGATCTTAGTACCATCCATTGATTTCCAATTAATTGATTGATTTCCGCTGGGGTTTACCGGGTGTTAGCGGCCGTCGTGAGTTTCCTTCCGGAACGGACACGATTATTTACTTTTTCCTTACTTTTTATTGATTTCCAATGCCCCTCCTGCGCTGGGCTTGATCCCTTCTGGCCCTGTTATTGTGAGGATATACATTGATGTAGGAAGAATTTCATCTTACTGCAAATGGCATGTACGTACGTAATCATAATTTTCCTGATCACGGAGCGTGAGAACAGTTGAGTGGGTTCAGCCATGCATGCCATAGTACATGCTCTCCCCCCCCCCCCCCCCAATTGGTGAATCTGGTGTTAATCGGGGATGTCGCCAGAATGCCCACTACGTCATTCCTTTGTGCCTTTTGGAGGCAATCAGTGGTTCATGGCCCACGCGTTGAATTTTTTTAAAGTTAATGTACAAAGGGTGTATGGATTGGATTTGAATTTGCTGCTTCTGTCTCTCCTTCCAAAGCCATGTGGAGTTTCCAAGAAGCAACACCAATGGTAGAATGTGTTTTAGGATCCTGTGGCACAATCTAAAAAACGGTTTTATCCACTTATGCCTTGAAGTTTGTTTTGTTGCTGTATTAATTTTTATCACTGTTCAGGTGCAAGAGAATGATCCAGCTGGAACAGTGGTTGGAGCATTCGCATATACTGATGAAGACAAAGGACAAACTCACCAAGTGCAGCTGCTTGATGATGATAATGGTCAATTCAAACTGAGTGCAGACGGTACAAAGTTGGTGAAGGCCAAGTCTACAGATTATGAAACCAAGACTGTACACAAAGTCACTGTGAAGGTCACAGACAGTGGAAACCCTGCTATGTCTGTAAGTCTCTTCTGTGGGTTTCTAGGATTAGCTGCCTTTCACTGAACCTTTCAGGAAATAGTTAAAACAATTACCCGTTGCCCGTGTCTGTATTCCTGAAAACCATGTCTCTAACGTTGTAACCGAGTTCTTTGTTGTCTAATTTATTATTATTATTGATTTCTGTGAGTACACTGTTTTCCTGCTTGTACTTGTAGATTCAGCGTGATTTCTACATCAGTGTAACAGACAAGAATGAAGTACCACTGCTTCCCGTCTTCAAGGATACTAACGGACAACAAGTGTTTGCAGATGATCACGCTAGTGTGAATGAGCATCCCAAATATGGCAGTGTTGTTGGCACAATCTATGCATCAGACCCGGTCAGTAACCATCGACCAGTGTGATTTTTCATTTTTTTGTTTTCGGATGTGTTTAATATTTCAGTTCTGAACTAGCTAAGTGGAGAGTGACATAGAGCTCAGGTTGAAAATTATGTTGTTCAACCCAGAAAACTGTAAAATAATCGAATTATGGACTGAGACATGGAGCCAGTAATTATATTTGGGAAAGAACCGAACTTTACTCATTATTCATTGCTGCCCAGCAATTTATTGCCGAGATACTGCAGGGTCAGGTTGTGCGACATTGGGCACATTGCTGACTGATAAAACTGGTATTCAATGACCTGACATTGGACTTCTAACCAACAGATACCTATTATCAGGCCAAAGAGCTAGTATGACTTGCTAAGCAGTGAGGACTATGCTAGTCGTTGAGTGTCTGAAAATTCAGTTAGGACTGTGCCGAATGTCACACGTTCTGACTGTACAAATTGGTGGACGGTAACGCATGATAGTAAACTGTGTCCTTTCTTTCATTAGGCAAGAGGTTTGGATGGTCCACGACCATGGGTGAGAAACAGAGGGTACAGCCGTGTGGCGACACCAGTTAGTTGGGAACTTGTGTACTGTCACGAGTGAAACATGGGTACAGTGTACATTGGATTTGAATTTCGGTCTTTGACCACTTTAGTGGTGGGTCTGATTCTCTCACCTGCCACCGCTTTAGGAGCTACATCTGTGCTTTGATGTTGAGGGTGCTGGTGTTCCCACGGATAGGGAAAACTGAGTCTAACGGAGTCTTGCGCGAATTAGAAATATTATCCTTCTTCGAATAATATTTGGAGTAGTGAAACATTGGTTAAATTACATAACCTATAGGACACAAGTTGAGAGTTTTTCCTAATATTTGACTATCTATTGCCTCTGTTATATCCTCTGCAGGATTCCAACCAAACACTGAAGTTCACATTGGATGACAATGCGCAGGGAAAGTTCTCCATTGCACCAGTGGCTACTTGCACTTTTGTAAGCCTTAACCTGTCGCAATCTGTTTGTTCCATAGTAGACTTTTCACAGCTTTGCACATTACAGTCGACTCTACCTATAACGAAATCGCATAAAACGAATTTCGTGATAATGATATTATAGCGAACCGTTGTCCATGCTCCTGTTTGAGCCCATACACAATTGACCTTTTATAGCGAACAATTTTTCTTCGTCACCAAGATGCAATGTGTGATGGTCAATTTTAATTCAAGTACGGTGTATTAAGATATTCATCAAGTTGAGGGAGTTCAAAACGGGAAAAGTCTGGAGAACAAATTGATTGTCACCACCAGGGCTCGAACCAGAAACCCTTGCTTATGGCCAGCAATGCTCTACCACTAAGCTACGGTGTAGTCGTCATCCAAGCAGCGAACGTTCAACTTTTTCCTCTGACTTCAAAACTCACGCTTCCTGGGAATCCACACAGACTGGTGGGATGCAGCCCTAACTCTAACCCACACACACGTCATGTACAAACGTATGGTGTGCTACAATGTAATTAATACAAGTAATTCTATGAAATGGTTGTGATACAATTCTTCTACCCATATGTTCTCACCAGGTGTCTGGAAGTTGGTGCACTGCAGCCATCACCGTGATTGGCAGACTGGACTATGAGATGTCACAGGTCGAGTACATTGTTGTGAGAGTCACGGACCCATACGGCAAGTTTGTGGCAAAGCGATTCTCAGTGCAAGTTCTTGATGTGAATGACCCGCCAACAGTAAGTTCTCTGCTGCGTTAGTAATGGGGAACAACATAACAGATACTCAGACCATGCATTACCAGTCAGAACGGTGACCTTCTGAGCAATGCTTTGTGCTGTTCTAAAACGGATAGGCCTCCCTTCCTGCCAGAGTGCATTGGAATAAAACTGTTCTGTTTCGAATGCTCCACCTTCAGGATATCTCCATCTCCAAGGAAAGTGTGGCTGAGAACCAAGTCGATGCTGTGGTGGGAACTTTTACCTGTAAAGATGTGGATCCTGGCCAGCATTGCCAATACTCTCTTGTAAACACAGCGAGCGGAGTGTTCAAGGTGAGAAGCACATGATGTTACCAAACAAAAAATTCTATCATGTTCAGGTGTCATGAACTTCAGTGAACAATTGCAACAAGAGGGGTTCACAATACACATGATCACTTCTAGAATATTGCCTCACATTGTTTGGTTTGGCCATTTTGGTCAAGGCAAAAGTGAATAGTGACGTTTCATCTTCTCTTGAGCAATATACAGTCGACTCCACTTACAGCAAACTGAGATATAGCGAATTTCGTGATATAGCGAACTGTTGTGCATGTCCCAGTTTGAACCCACAGACAGTGTGAGTGCATTTCTGTCATAATGAAATTCGGCTATAAAGAACTACAAGTCTCCTGCACAATGGTGTTCGTGATATCAGGATTCGGCAGGACACTTCACCAATAACACACCGGCGACTGTTCTATGTATTACACCAATATGTAGATATCGGGCAACACACTCCGCACAGCTGTTGCTCTGGACTACGAGGCATCATCATCATGGACAATCCGTGTTCGTGCAACAGACAATGGCAGTCCAGCACTAAGCTATGAGAAGACCTTTGTCATCAATGTGATTGACGTAAATGAAGCACCTACATCGGTGAAATTGTCAAATGTTGCTATCAATGAAAATTGTCCTCTGGATACTCTTGTCGGGTATCTTACAGCTTCTGACCCTGATAATTCCAATAAGCACAGGCAGACATTCAGCTACACATTTGGGCCAACGCAAGGACGGTTCAAGATTGATGGCAATGCTGTGAAGGTTGGTGTCATTGTGCCTGCATATCTTGGATGCACTTTGCGTATTAAGTTAGTGGTGAGGGGAGGGGAGGGGGAGGGGGGGGGGGGGGGGAGGGGGCAGGGGCGATCAGTGTTACTGCTGAAATCCTAGACTGAGTGGTGGTATCACGATTTTGTCTTTGCAATGTTTGCATGTATTCGGATATTATAACAGCTTGTCCCATTAGACTAGTTATGGAAAACCTGGAACAACAGCTCATTCTCACATAAAATTTTGCTATTTTTTATTTCCAATTTCTGCAGGTGGCAATATCCAATGTAGATTGTCTAAAGTATGGCGGATCCTACTGTCGACTGAACTTTGAATCCTCACCTAGTTTTAGTGTCACCGTCCATGTTACCGACAGTGGATCACCACCACTCAGTTCAACTTTCCCGCTTACCTTACACCTAAACAACATCAACGATCAGCCAAGGCATCTTACCATCGACAATACCATTGTAAGTGATGTCAACTGATATGACCGCGTGGCCTAATGGATAAGGCGTCTGACTTCGAATCAGAAGATTGTGGGTTCGAGTCCCATCGTGGTCGTCAAATTGTTTTTTGGAGAAAAGCACAAGCTCTTTCTTACTCATCAGACTCGCTTCTGTGGTCTGGACCCGCCTCTAGAGGTATCATCAAGAATACATAAACCACAGTGTGCAACTGTGCATATCAGATCTGAAACAGCATAGTTCGTGCACTACGTCACCCCGATGTTGTTGTTGTTGTTGTTGAAATTTTATTTTGTATCGCAGACCAAACGGGCAATGGTGCCCAATATTATGATGGCGATAAAGTAACGGCCGAGAGCCAAGGATACAACAAGCAAGCCTCCACGAAAGAGAGAAAAACACAGAAAACACAGACTGCAAATACTCAAAAAGAAAAAAGAGAAAGGGAAAAAAAGAAAAAGAAAGAAGAAGAAAGCACAGTTGAGTCACAGTTGAGTCACGACTCCAAGTCCAAGCCTAGATGCTGGCTAACCATAAAAATAAACCTTTAAAAGTCTCTTGAATGATCTATGGCAGGCGAGGGACTTGAACTCTTGGGGCAGGGCGTTCCATAATTTAACAGCAGAAACGAGCGGCCGACAGTCACCAGAGACTCGCCTGGTGGCAGGGACAACATACGCATTTGGATCGTTGATCCGAGTGACGCCTTCAGTCTGGCGACGTAGGCGCTTGGACAGGAGATTACTAATTCTGGCGGTGTGGATACGAAGCATGAGGAGGCGGAGTTTACAGTGGGCGTTTTGGATGATGGGGATGAGGCCTAGACGGGTGTAGATGGGATCTGTGTGGGAGGGGAATGGCTGGTTGGCAACGCAGCGGATACATCGCTTGTCGAGGACCGAAAGCTGATGCCGTTGGTGCGCAGAGAGAACCGAGAAGAAGGCATTAGATCCATACAACATGTCCGGTAGTATTAACGATCTGTAAAATAGCAGGGCTTGTTGCTCAGTTAAGCAGGAGCGAATGGCTCGCAGCGCCGTCAGTTTCTGGGAGGTCTTCCGTGTAATAGTTGCAACTTGAGTCTCCCACCGAAGCTGGGTGTCGAGATGTAGACCTAGATATCGAGCATTTGTGGTCTGAGCTAGGGGATTTCCATTGCATTCTATGTTAAGTAACAAGGGCTGCCTGCGAGACGCATGAAGGGCTAGAACGTGGGTTTTGGAGGGATTTAGTATTAAGCCTCTTTCTTCCAGAAAGTTGGCCAGGTTGGAGACTGAACGGGAGAGGGTTAAATTCAAGAATTCGACGGATTGACTGATGGCGTCTAGCAGGATATCATCAGCAAACAGCTGTGAGTGGGCTGGAGCTGTGATCTGTTCTATTTCCATTGTGTAGATGGAGAACAAAAGAGGACCCAGCACACTTCCCTGAGGAACACCACACTCACAGGGAGAGAGGGCGGACGACTGGCCATTGCTCAGGACGACTCGCTGACGGCGGTCAGTTAGGTAGCTCATGAACCAACTGAGAGCCGTTGAGGTAATACCAAGCTGAAATAGATCTGTAACCAAAATTTGGTGTTTGACCTTATTGAAGGCCTTGCTCATATCGACAAGTACAAGACCTGTATGGCGCTGCTGATCCGCTGCCTCCAAGTATCTGTCTACAGCCAATGTCAGGGCATCTTCTGTGGAGTGAAGTGGGCGATATGCGAACTGGTTTGCGGGGAACAAGGAATTTCCGGAGAGGAACTTACAGAGTCTCGTGTGGACTACCCGTTCTAGGACTTTGGAAACTATTGGTAATAACGATATTGGTCTATAGTTCTTAGCGACAGCTTTGTCGCCTGACTTGAAGAGGGGACGAACATCCGCAATCTTCAGAGATGCAGGAACAACACCAGAAGCCAGAGATGCATTGATTAGTATGGTGAGGGACGGTGCAAGGACAGGAGAACAGTGTTTGAGGATTGCAGCTGGAACCTGATTGCTGCCTGCAGCTTTGCGCACGTCGATGTTGGAGAGCAGCTTAGCGATCTCTTGCACACTTGCTGGAGCAAATTCTTCGAGGCATTCCTTCTTCGTGGGACCCAATGGGGCTGAGAGACGTAGTGGTCTAGTTGGGTCTGACACAACACCGCTGAATTGGTCACTGAGCTGTGAGACACTGACGGCTGGTGGAACTGAGGACTTGTTACGACCGCTGAGGTAGTTGATGGTCTGCCAGGTTTTTCGTGCGTTGGCCTGACTAGCAGCAAGAAGGTCCCTAAAGTAGGTGGCTCGGAGATGTCGTGACATACGCTTGGCTTCGTCTCGGGCAGAAGTGAAGACATTGCGTAGTGCCGGGTCTGCAGGTGATGCTTTCCACCGTCGATGGGCCGCGTCACGTCGCTGGACTAGGTCATGTAGAGCTGGCGTCTTCCAGGGGAAGGATTTCCGGGTAGGAGCTCTTGGGCGGTGTAGACGGATAGGAGCATGAGTGTTCAAGGCCGCGACAAGTTTCTCCAGCCACATATCCCACATTTCATCTTCTGTCCGCGCAAAGCAGAAGTTCTCTAGATCGCTATTTAGAAGGTGGTGTGCAAATTGACCCATATCAATTCTTGCAATGTTACGGCCACGTCGCACGGTCGGTGTGCAGGACGTTGTGAGTCGCAAATCAAGTGCCAGAGCGAAGTGGTCACTGATTGTACAAGGTACTACGACACAAGAGTTCACATGATCGTCTCCGACCAGAGCGAGATCCAGGGTTGTTTGGCTGCCTTGGGGTCCAATTCTGGTAGGACTGTCCACTTGGTTCTTGATGTCGAAAGAATTACACAGGTGCAGCAAGCTGTTTAGCTGGGGGCTGTCGCGGGAGCTTACATCGACATTGAAGTCTCCAACAAGGACCAGAGGTGACGTGGGAAGTGTGGAGATGACAGTGTCTAGTGCATTCGTCAAGTCTTGCCAGAATTGCACAGGAGTGCCTGGAGGACGGTACACGCCACCAAGGAGAACCTTGGAACGCTGCCCACTGACCTCTAACATGAGCATTTCCACCTGGGTGTCAGCCTTCACAATTCGGGCTCGGAGATGATCTCTTACATATGCTGCTAAGCCTCCGCCATGAGTTGGCCTGTCGCGTCTGACCAGGGTGTAATTCTGTATGCGTAGGATGTCATCGGAAACGGAGGTTGTTAAGAAAGTCTCTGCCAGCATCATTATATCAATTTTATGGGAAAGAATATAATCTTCAATTTCATGCTTTTTATTGAGAAGATGGCAAACATTTAGGAATCCTATTTTGAGGTTACTTTTAATTAATTCATGCTGTAGGGGATTTACAGTGGGGCAAATATTTCGTGGCTGAAAGATAGGTGCATGAGGGTTAAAGGGTTGAAAGGGGGCTGCGTGAGGATTTAAACAGAACATTTAGTGCTCCTCTGCAGCTCGACCAGTTGCTACACTGTCACCCTTGAAGCGCCATTCTCGAACTCTGACGTTTGAAGGCCAGAATTCCGGTTCCAGAACAGTAGCTTTGTGTTGTATTGGCAGAATTACGTGAGCAAAGGCCAACCCGAAGTACTTTGTCTCAGACACGGAGCACTTGATGACAGGTATATTTCGGCGTTCACACCATTTGGCGATCGATTCTGATGTGCACCCACTATTGACATTGCCCACATACAAAGCGCAACATTTTGTGCGGGTTGGGTTTGAACCCAACTTGGTTCAAACCCTGGTTTTGTTGGTGGACTCTAACGCATAACTTGTGCCCCACCGTTTTCCTTGTTTTCATTTATTTAAAATATTTTCCTTGGCTCACCATCTGAGTAATAACTTTTCCAATACTATTTTTCTCCAGGTAAAAGAGAATGATCCAGTTGGTACAGTAGTTGGAATGTTTGCTTACTCTGATGAAGACGTAGGACAAACTCATCAAATCCAGCTGCTCGTTGATGACAATGGACAATTCAAACTTAGTTCCGATGGTAAAAAGTTGGTGAAGGCCAAGTCCACAGATTATGAGACCAAGTCAGTTCACAACATTACTGTCAGAGTTACTGATAATGGAAGCCCACAAATGTCGGTACGTTACGCTTTGATCCTGCATGTGTACAAAGAGTATACTGCTAAGGCGTTATCCCAACTATGTTGACCACAAATGTCTTCTTCAGAATGCTTTTGATACTACCCGTGTTCTACCCAACTTGTCAAAATCATACTGTAGAGGACCTACATGTACATGTATAATTATGGTGAAAACATTTAAAACAGATTTCCTTGCTCCTGTTGTGTTGTTGAGCTACCTGGCTATGTACTAGTGTTGTCTGTGAGGACTTCTCTAGTTGGACCTTTACTCGTGTGTCATCACTATGGCCTTGCTTAAAACAATTTTGAGTCGGATATATGGCCAGATGATGCTCTTCATGAGCACATGTTTCTGGTTCCACTTGAAAACTACCGCATGAGAGCTTGTTTATGTTCTAATGCGACCGTTGAATACACAAGCTATTGGCATGGCTTTGAGCAAGACCATGGTCTGATGATGTTGATAAAGGCTGATTGTACAGATGCTGTCATTTCTGTGTCCTCTGCTTGTTCACCTCCATTCTATCTTCACAAGATCACCCAGACATTCTCTATAAGCGTCCGTGATATCAATGAGCCCCCTGTATTTATGAGCTTGCTGTCGACTGATGGCCAACTGTCCTTTCCTGTGGATCATCCACAAGTCAAGGAAAACTCTAAAGCTGGAACTATCATCGGAAGAATCCAAGCAACAGACCTGGTATGTGATTTCAAATTCACCCCTCGTTGCATGACCCATTTGGTATGTGTTTTCTCAAGCTCAAGCTCCTGATTGCTTGCTGACATCTGTGCCATATGTTTTTTTTTAGAATGATCAACTCGCAGCATGCCAATGCGTAACATTCTTCACCTACCCAACAAACTTTGATTTAGAAAGGAATATCAGAAGATAGCAAAAACTTTGTCGCACTCAGGGACTTTGCAATCTTGGTGACTGATGGAAATAGCATGTAGCAAGAGGCTACGCAGGCTTGGAAGTACTGGACACTTGCTAGAAGCGATAAAACCCTAAATTGAAGAAACAAGCTGGCTGAGGTGGATTGAGAGTTGACGTCATGACTTATTTTATCTCATTCCCCACTTTCTTCCCAAGACATTATTACCGTAAAGTACCGCCAGAGCGCCCCACCAGTTCGTCCTTTCGTGGTCGTATTGTGGAGGTGGTCTCCTGTCTGTAGGTCATACGACACGAACCTTGTACGCACATTGCATGTTGTGTAGTCACTCCGTACCTTCCAGGGGACACGAGCTCCGCACCAAAACCCACTAAGTGTGACCTTAGTACACTAAAGCTCTCACACCATACAAACTTCGTTGCACTCTGCCATACGATTTTCCTTTCCCTGGCTGTAAAACCAAGGTGGAGCGCTCTCGCAAGACGGGGCACTCTGGCGGTACTTAACGGTAATATCTAATGTAGTGGTGAGTTGCCGGGCAAACCAATTTCTGATTCCAATGCCATTATGGTGGTGAGACTTTGTGCTATTGGGAATGAGCAATAAATCTCTGTGTTTCCTTGTTCAGGATGCCAATCAGAGGTTGACGTTTTCCTTCGACAGTAATGCCCAAGGTCGATTTTCAATATCCACATCATCGGCATGTAGTTTTGTAAGTCTCCGTCCTGTGCTTTATCCAGTCTATGTATTTGTCACTCTTCAAGTGTACAGTGGCAGGCTGATTTTTGGAATGAATCAAGTTGCATTGGGTCTAGAGTGCATGGTGGATGGTGGTGTCTGGTGGTGACTAAGACTTGCCGAATTTGCTGTACTCCTTACCCACAGCCAAGTCTGCATTTGTACACCGACATCAGTCAATTACTTGAAGTAGCTTTGCCCACTGCATGGTAAATTGCTGGTTATATTGGAAAATGGAGTTAGCGGCATATGCTGTTTGAGTACATTATATTCTCATCAAGACACACTGAGTGAAATCCGGTATATTCTGGTTGATTACATTCTATTCTGATCGAGTCAAACTGAGTGAAATCCGACTATAAGCTAGTCGTAGAGCTCTTGTGAATTTCCGTGACACGGATATCCCCATTTCCTGCAACATGGGCTGCACGTCCTCTTCTAAACGCCATTGAGCCTATAATGTAGACTCTAGGAGGGAGTGCTCTAGGAGGGAGTATGAAGAGGATGTAAGTTACAGTAGGCGTAGCTTCTGGCTTGCACTGTGGCAATTCCAGCCTGAAGACGCTGTGCCGTGTGCTTGTTGCAGACATCATCCAGTAACTGCACCGCGACAGTGAGTGTATTAGGAAGTTTGGATTATGAGAACTCATATCAACATCAAGTTGTAGTTCGGGTGACGGATCCAAGTGGAAAATTCAGGGTCAAGAACTTCACCGTGAAGATAGTAGATGTCAACGATCCTCCTACGGTAAGATGAACAAAAGGTTTTAGTACCTAGTGCACTACAACTACTACACACACAGGGTGGATGGCCTTTGAATATTTTAAGTCATTTGTTTTAATTACCTGTCTCACTATGACTTTTTCAGACGAGGACCTTCCGATTTCTGCAATGGTAATCACCTGATGTGACAAGGCTTTTTTTAAGCAAGCCACTTTGGAGGGTATATCCCAGTATCTTAAGTTAAAACATCACATATTTCAACGAATTTGGTGCTATTATTGTATGGTTCCAGGCGCGTGCCCCGTATGGGTTCCTGGGTGCCCGGAACCCCCCCCCCCCTTTCGCTCAAAATGCAGGATTTTGCTTCATTTTTTGAAATTTTTCCGGGGGGGGCCCGAACCCCCCTTGAAGGGCACCGGTGCACGTGCCTGGGTTCTGTGCTCCAAAGCCGTTCCAATTCTCAAGCACTGTAGCAGTGGTGCACCCATGTATTATTGGAAGAAATAGTTTTTAAATGCTATATCTTTGCAATCAGTGTGTGGTACATTCAGAGGTTCACTGTTTCTTGTATGTTTCTCTCTTGTCTACTTCTTGTATGCAACTATCAAGGATATCACGTTATCAAACGCCTTGATTGCTGAGAACAAGGCAAAGAGTGTTGTTGGATTCTTCACTACAACTGATCAGGACACAAGTCAAAGTTACTCATACACACTACTAAACAGTGCCAGTGGAAGATTTGCAGTAAGGGAAAACACCTCTGACCCAACCAGTCATGTCATACCTCTTGCAGTTTTACTTTTTTTCCTGAAATGCAGGGCATGTGAGCTCACATGAGTTGCTATACATTATTGTTGGCATGCATGCTATGCATTTGTGTCACGTGATGATGGTAACGTTTTGTGTGTGTGTGTGTGTGTGTGTGTGTGTGTGTGTGTGTGTGTGTGTGTGTGTGTGTGTGTGTGTGTGTGTTACTGTAGTACTGGGAGTCTGCCTTCTGGAGTCTTTCTAGCTCAGTTCTGTCTCCGTCATCTCCTGATAAAGTCCTTTTCAATGTAGTTCTATCGACAATAGTATGGGTGTGACGATGAATGACATGGGGACGGGAGTAGTAAGATTCGACCCAGTACGACGCCTGCTACAATACAGTTAAATTAAATTCCGTGGCAATTCCAAACACCGGTGCTTTGGCCTGTCTCTTCTCCTGTTCATCTCACTTCTTTGCTATCCATGAATTCTTCAAAAATATTCCACTGTGGCTAATACGACGGTTTCAGATGATTAGCCAACGAACAGGATGTATGAGTTATGAGCCACTTGTGCTCCCACTATATCTATTTTTGGCTTATGTTGCCATCTAAGTTCACATTTCCTTTGTTACCTTTGTCCAGATCTCTGGCGATGAACTCGTCACTACAGTAGCAGGTCTGAACTATGAAAAGGCACAAAGTTGGACGGTTCGTGTTCGTGTGACAGACAATGGCAGTCCAGCACTGAGCTATGAGAAGAACTTTGTTATCAATGTGATTGATGTGAATGAAGCACCAACATCTGTGCAATTGGACAATTATCAAATCAATGAAAACTGTCCAGTGGATACAGTTGTTGGAAAACTTACAACCTCTGACCCAGATAATGCCAACAGACAACGGCAGACATTCAGCTACACAATGATTGACTCAGCTCAGGGGATATTCAAGATCGAAGGAGATGATATCAAGGTTAGCAGAAGGAACGACTTCAACTAATATTGGGTTTGTGACCATAACTATATTCCGATGAAACAATAAATTCCGGAAAAATGGGTAATGAATGAGAGGGAGGGGGGGGGGGTGAAAAGTGCCACCCACTATATACTGGATTGCTTCTTCATATCATTCTAGAATAAATTCTTGCTTGTTCAACAAACCATTCAACAACTTATGCTGGCTCCACAAACCATTCTGCAATTTATGCTGGTGCTATCACTTTCACTCCGAACAAAAGCCAGCATATGGAGAACAGGTAGAGCTATCAATAATCTGGAGTGAAGAACTGACCGCCAGGGACCACTTAACTCATGCCTCGAGGTTGTACGCTATTTGCCTGCCTCATGCTTCAGCATGGCAATCTGTCAACTATGATGTGGTATAATGAACCATATTTTGTATCTTTGGCAAGTGACGCATAACAGAAAGAATATGACTTTTGTATTGGCTGTGAGAATGATAAAATGTCAAGCCGGTAGACTCGACATTTGGAGCTTCACTTGATGTGACGGGCTTTGTTTTCTGTCTTCTACAGGTTGCTGTGTCAAATGCAGATTGCCTGAAGTATGGTGGTGTGTACTGCCAACTGAATTATGAAGGAACGCCTAGCTTCAGTGTTTCAGTCCAGGTCACAGATAGTGGATCGCCATCAGCAAGCGCCATTTTCAATCTAACGATTCAACTGAAGGACATCAACGATCAACCAAGGCAGTTCACTATCAGTAACTCTATCGTAAGTCGAATCGTGGTGGCATGACATTTCTCACAGGAACTTCAGTGCTTACTTAGAATAGAGTGAATGGACCAGTGAAATTTCAAGTCCGGTTCATCAACCCAGGACTGCATAGCAACAACCTTCTTCAGTTCAGGGATGAATGCAAGACATAGTACCAGTATGTGTTAGCTTCCACACTATTGTTTGATGATTGTGTGTAGTCCCAGTACCCGGGTAGCTAGCTCAGTGTTTTGACCTTGCTAGGTCTCATCAGTGGAGCTGAGCCGATCGCAATGAAATCTGATAAACAAAACACTTTTCACTCACATAGCAACCGGGTTGTACATGGGGTAGTGGTCTACCAGAATGTACTCACAGAATGAACTCAGTATTCCGTCACACCACACTCGCAGCCACACGCTAGCCAAAGACTAGGCCAGAAGTAATAAAGAGCAAGGCGGCCAGCAAGAGATATGTCAGTGCAAGACACGAGCAGAGCAATGTCCTGGTGTGGGTGACTGGCCAGTGGGGGAGCGCCTGAAAATCCGACTCCCTAAATTTCCAGCCACGACCGCTCAACCGGGCTGGGGGAAAAACTCGCCTTGCGGCCAAAAAACCCTTCTACTAATATGGGACCTGCCCCACTGCCAGTCACACCCAAAAGAAAAACCGAAGAGAAACAAGCAGAAAGGAGTAATCATACTTCGAAGTACAACCAAAAAACCCCGAGACCCTCGGGACAGAAACACACAAAACAAAGTATGCCATGGAAAACCAGTAAAACAGCACCCAATGGAAGCCCAACAACGTACGGGACCCAAGGGAGGGAGGGCGGGAAAACTCCACGCTCTACGAGGAATACAAGACCACGATGGCAGGTGGGGGAGAGTTGCGCAGTGGAAGAGCAGCAGAGCACGACAGAAAAATGGTGAGTGAAAAATACGTTTTTTACACTCTTTCGCTACGCTCAGCCGTGAAAAAACAACACCTCTTTTTGCCCGGCGAAACGTCAAAGTTAGAGTGCTCCAACTGCGGAAAACGCACTGAGCTTTGCACTTTGCACACGAAGGCAGATGACTTTGACGCTTACCAGAAAGAAGCTCAACCAAGCCGATGCGAGGAAGCTTAATACTCAATCTCCAAAGAGCTAGGTTACTAGACTATCTGTTCAACATCTGGTCTAGATGGTGGACTCTCATGCATAACTTGTGGCCTTGTGCCCCGCTGTTTCCCATATTTCCAAGCCAACCAGAGTGTGAGTATATACTCTAATGTTCTCCGTTGGTAATCCCATAGTTCGAAATAATTGGTAGCATTGGAAAGATGCCAAGGCAAAGGAGAAAGGAGATAAGTACTACCTCACTATGTTACACTCATTGAAGCATAGCGTGGCAAATCCATTCAGCCCTGTGGCTTGAATTTGCCATAGGCTACCTTTACCCATATTTAACAGGGTAAATGATGGCTTGCATAGACCACGGTCCTACCGTCACCATGGTCGATTTGTCATCGTCAAAATTCACATCTGCTCCAGTTGAGTCCAAGCGCTCCGACCATAGCATGCGTGACCATTTTGACAATTCTATATGTGTATGTGCTCTGTACGATAGGTGAAAGAGAATGACCCAGCTGGAACAGTAGTTGGAGTATTCGCTTACACTGATGAAGACAAAGGACAAACTCACCAAGTGCAGCTTGTTGATGATGATAATGGTCAATTCAAACTGAGTGCGGATGGTAAAAGTTTAGTGAAGGCCAAGTCTACAGATTATGAAACCAAGACTGTACACAAAGTCACTGTGAAGGTCACCGACAGTGGAAACCCTGCTATGTCTGTAAGTCATCTCGCTTGCCGTGTTGCACAGAGCTGAGCTTTACAGCTTATAGCTTAGACAGTCCATTTCTTTGAAAAGTCAAACATTCATGTCCCTCATGGTAGATCGGCCCGCTGTGATGCATAATAATAACTCTAGGGTTCTTGGAGCTATTTCATTTCATTTTATTTCACCGTCCAATGACAAAAGCCAATACACAGGAGGCAGTGTTAGCCAGCCATGGCAAGAGCAGGAATGGGGTTCTCATTTTGAATGATGTCATACTCTTCAAGTATACAAGAATTGGAATGCAATAGAAGCACACTGGACTCTGTTATAAAATAAATTTGGCCAGGGTATGTGATTGCTAAGCAAATCTTTGGTACTTAACCTTGCTTTGTGTCCCCCTCGAGCAATCCGTACTGTTTTTACACATCACCTCTGTGTCCGCCATCGGCTCGTTCTTCACATCCATTATGAAATTCAACCCAGCCCTCTTACCTCATGCTCTTCAGGAGACTCCCTTTTATAGGCATCCGTTAGCCATTGGCTAAATACTTGGACTAAAATTTCATGGTTGAAATATTAATGTCAGAATCCACACTGCAGTAATTTCCACCCCAGAACAATGTCCTTACTGTAATTAGTTATGACATGTCAGTGCCTCGCTTCCACGGAGGACTGAAATGCAGACGCAGATTTTAGACACAAGGTGCTTGCTGGAATTCGACTTCCGTTTTAATATTAAGACTTAATGCACGTGTGCATGTGTGTGTTTTGTGAAGGTTGAACTTGAGATCAATGTGACTGTCACCGACGTGAACGAAAATCCCATTTCAGCCGTTTTCACTGACATGGCGGGTCAGCAAGTCTTCCCTGCCAATCATCCTGCAGTCGATGAGAACTCCCACTATGGTGCCCCAGTAGGGACGGTGCTGGCACAAGATCGGGTAGGGTTCATAGAAGTCATGTTACCACGTCAGCCGTGTCTGTATGCTGAAACCGTGAACAAAATCGTAATGACCCAAAGTCTGGACTATATTTCCAGTCTTCTTCTCCAGCACTAGTTATTGTATAGGGGAAGTATGTGGCTGAAACCTCTGATGAATTTACGCATGACCCATGTGCCCTACCTTGAGCACACATCGCCTGCTCAACCCACAGTTTCTAGCCATCGTGTATAACTCTAGTTAGCACACATTGGTGGCAGACGGTGATGGAACACGCAAAGAACATGTGGTATCTTGTGTGAGCCTCGTCAGCTCAGGTCACTGCATCAGCCTAGCAAGCTGTTGAATTTTTTAATGCCAGCACAAGTTGCTACCGATATGTCTAACATAGCTTGTTCGCTACAGTCGTGGCTTCATGTGTAAGTGTAAGTGTAGGTAAGCGTGTGTGTGTGTGTGTGTGTGTGTGTGTGTGTTTGTGTGTTTGTGTGTGTTCATGTGTGTGTGTGTGTGTGTGTGTGTGTGTGTGTGTGTGTGTGTGTGTGTGTGTGTGTGTGTGTGTGTGTGTGTGTGTGTGTTTGTGCATGTATGTGTGTGCTTGTGTGCATATGCATGTGTATGTATGTGTCTGTGTGTACATATAATGTGTGTGTACATATAATGTGTGTGTACATAATATTATAATGTGTGTGTGTGTGTGTGTGTGTGTGTGTGTGTGTGTGTATGTGTGTGTGTGTGTGTGTGTCTGTGTGTGTACATATAATGTGTGTGTGTGTATGTGTGTATGTGTATGTATATGTGTGTGTGTGTGTGTATGTGTGTATGTGTGTGTGTATGTGTGTATGTGTATGTGTGTGTGTGTGTGTGTGTGTGTGTGTGTGTGTGTGTGTGTGTGTATGTGTGTATGTGTATGTTTGTGTGTGTGTTTGGTATGGGTTCTGTGTTTTAAGGATGCAAGACAGTCACTAGTGTTCACATTGGATGATGACGCCGGTGGACTGTTTTCAATTAGCGCCACGCCAGCCTGTAACTTTGTAAGTCAGCAGTGGCTCAGCTATTCCCCACTGGTTGTTTTGAATCGTTGTCAGGACATGTATGCGCCTTGTCGACAGCTTTTTTTCACTTCTTCCATAACTTGCTCCCTTCCCATCCCATTATTTGTACCCGTATTTCTTAAGTCATTTATGGACTTTTTTGCACTCCTAGAGTAATTGAGGGGTATGCGTAG
This sequence comes from Sycon ciliatum, assembly GCF_964019385.1. Taxonomy (NCBI): domain Eukaryota; kingdom Metazoa; phylum Porifera; class Calcarea; order Leucosolenida; family Sycettidae; genus Sycon; species Sycon ciliatum. Next base: position 25,929,599 of record NC_088650.1, read on the forward strand.
GAGCCAATGTCATCATCGTTTGCGGATGGTTCGACCATCAAACTCTCAGTTACGATTAACTGGTTATTGCCGTCTTGTTGTTTGCACTATGCTCTGTATTTAGTACACTCCGCAAATTGACCGTGGTTGGTCCCCCGGGAGGGAAAATGACCGTAGTATGTGTGGGACGTGTTGTGAGCTGCCTTTGGAATGAAAAACTTGTCAACGCCTTCTAGGTTCGGTCTGGTCCCATAGCTCAGATGGAGCATTGCTCATGACAAGCAATGTCCTGGGTTAGAGTCTTGGTGGGTTGGCATTTTTTTTCTCTTTTCTGGCAATTTCCCCGACTGATCCTTTGAAACTTGGTATCAACTGGAATTGATAAACTCCTCCCCGGTGTCAGATGTAGGCTTTTTGTGCCAGATTATCATTATACAGGGTACTGCTCATGTACTGCTCATGTACTGCTCATGTACTGCTCATGTACTGCTCATGTACTGCTCTTTCTGTCTATCACATGTACTTGTTTATTTGTTTCCTATTTGGTTCTCTTTCTCAGTTTTAGTACTCTGTATTGTTCAGTTACCGAAGTAAAAGAAATCATACCTTACCATTCTATGTGTCGTTTCAGACATCAGGCAGTACATGCCGTGCCCAGGTCTTTGTGATTGGTAGTCTGGATCACGAGCTGGCGTCTGTTCACTACATATCAGTTCGTGTCCGTGATCCGTTTGGCCTCGTCCGAGTTCAGCGTTTTCCCATCCGTGTACTGGATGTAAATGACCCGCCGGAGGTGAGTTTAGACTTGGCAGTAATATTCCAATGCCTGACATCACGCCATGATTACTTATGTCAGTGTCTTATTAAGATTTTGAGTCAGCTTTTGTGTCATTGACTCATTGCTGAATAGTGGCGACACTCATCGTGAAATCCGAAATTGAACAGATCAGTGCTCACAATGTCTGGACGTGCATACTTGACTCCTAACTTGGATCCAAGTCACCGAGTGTGCATTCACCTGCCCAACGCACTTGCTTCACCGCTAGAGTTGATTTTTATCACAATGCACTAGGTTGCAACATACCTGGTGTGCACGCGCTATTATAGTGTATGCCATGGACTGGAATAGTTTTTTTTTCACGGCTGAGCATAGCGAAAGAGTGCAAAAAACGTATTTTTCACTCACGAATATTTCCGTGCGTTTGCTCTTGTTCTGCATAACTCCATTGAACCTGCCATTGTGGTCTTTGTTTTCCTCGTGGTAGTTGATCGTGAGTGTTATTGCTCTGGTAGACCACTACCCCATGTACTGAACAGTTGCTCTGTGAGTGAAAATCTAATATGATGTAATCGGATCATGATATCTTTTCTCTGTGCTGTCTTCAGAACATCACACTGTCCAATCAGCGTGTGCTTGAGAACATTGTCGACCCATTCATTGGTACGTTTGTGCCTACGGATGATGACCCCAGTCAATCATTCACCTACAAGCTGGTTAGCCAAGGAACTGACTCATTTGTGGTGAGTAAGCATCTACATGCATTTTTAAAAGAATTGTTGAGAGCATCTCGGGATGTGTACTAGACATTATGAAGGGTGAAGGGAGGTATCCGTTGATTGATATCTAAAGTGTGTACTTGGAAGTCCTTCTTTCTCCATTCCAATTTTAAGGATAGCTACTCTTCCTTTCTAGATGCTCAGTACGGTGACGAGCGCACAGGAAAGTGAGTCACTGTGAGTTGTGCCACCTACAAAACAGCTCTCGGATTTGAAACGAAAAGGTACACAGCAAAGCACGGGCATCCAACAAATCATCATGGCTCACCTTTTCCGCGCTAGACTAGAGTCTGTGCACATTGCTAGTCTGAACCCTGAACTGTGTGTGCAAAGAAGTATGTGTAAATGTTTTAATTTTTTTAATTTTCAGCTGTAGTCCACATTGTTGCATCCCGTTTTAAACCGTTTCCAACAGTATGCCTCTATCGTCAGGCGAAATTACTGGTCAGTCGGCGACACGCATTTTTCACAAAAATTTGCGTTTCACCTGCTGGGAGAGTATGCGTGTACTCGAGTCTCATCCTGAGCACGTGTTTTTCTTCTTTTTTTCAGCTCCAGTATCTGTATTTTTCATTGCAAAGCCGTCCTCGATTGTTGTGTTCGTTGTCCAAACGAAGTGGACATTCAATCATGAAGGCAGAGGACATAGGAGCCTGATTGGAGTTTCTCGTGGCATAGGACGGCCACACAGAGACACTTTGGGATTTTCTGAATATAAAATACCGTACGCACGATGCTGAGATCAATTTGTGCGATATCAAATTGTTTGTGATCTACCACATCGAGCAGAACGGGATCCAAACACAAGCTTACCGACAGTTAGGCTGCCGACCTGACTGGACAAATGATCCCTGGCTGCACCAGACGCCAGAAGTCGGACACCATGTCCAAAAAGAACTCCATCTTCGTCGTGAAAAGGCTTGAAATACTCAATATTCAACCGAGATTCGCGGACTCGCGCTTTCTCGGATCGATTAATTTCCTGTTGGAACAGTTGCAGGGCAGCTTCTCGCCACTGTTTCAACAGGCGATGGCTCCAAAGCATGCCTGGAACAAGCCATATCGAGGTTGCAAGCCACCCCTCTCAGCAAAAAATTCGAAGGAATTCGAAATTTCAATGGTGGAAGATATACTATGAAGAGAATTTCAAAAAGTATGTTTCGCGGAGCGATCGCTCAACCTACGTCATTCAAACTTTGCAGGATGCGTCAGGCGAAATAGCACGTCATAGTACATTTGAGATCAGCCGGAAGAAGATGACGACGTCCACTAATTTAGTATCTGTGCACACGAATCTGCTGTGTGTGTGACTCTGTGTGTCAGCTATGATATCATCTTCTGTGGTTCCAGGCCTAGCATGTACGTCTGAACCATCCTGCAAAGTTTGAATGACGTAGGTTGAGCGATCGCTCCGCGAAACATACTTTTTGAAATTCTCTTCATAGTATATCTTCCACCACTGAAATTTCAAATTTCTTCAAAAAAAGCGCTGAGAGGGGTGGCTTGCAACCTCGATATGGCTTGTTCCAGGCATGCTTTGGAGCCATCTTCTGTTGAAGTAGTGGCAGGGATCTGCCCTGCAACTGCTGCAACAAAAAATGATTCGATCTGAGAAAGGGTGAGACCGCGAATCTCGGTTGAATATTGAGTATTTCAAGCCTTTTCACGACGAAGATGGAGTTCTTTTTGGAGATGGACGTCGCAGCAAAGGACATGGTGTCCGACTTCTGGCGTCTGGTGAAGCCAGGGATCATTTGTCCAGTCAGGTCGGCAGCCTAACCGTCGGTAAGCTTGTGTTTGGATCCCGTTCTGCTCGATGTGGTAGATCACAAACAATTTGATATCGCACAAATTGATCTCAGCATCGTGCGTACGGTATTTTATATTCAGAAAATCCCAAAGTGTCTCTGTGTGGCCGTCCTATGCCACGAGAAACTCCAATCAGGCTCCTATGTCCTCTGCCTTCATGATTGAATGTCCACTTCGTTTGAACAACGAACACATCAATCGAGGAGGGGGGAGGGGGGAGGTGAGGGCTTTGCAAAGAAAAATACAGCTATACTGGAGCTGAAAAAAGAAAAAAACGTGCTCAGGATGAGACTCGAGTACACGCATACTCTCCCAGCAGGTGAAACGCAAATTTTTGTGAAAAATGCGTGTCGCTGACTGACCAGTAATTTTGCCTGACGGTTCAGACGTACATGCTAGGCATGGAACCACAGGCGATGATGCCATAGCTGACACACAGAGTAACACACACAGCAGATTCGTGTGCACAGATACTAAATTAGTGGACGTCGTCATCTTCTTCCCGCTGATCTCGAATGTACTATGACGTGCTATTTCGCCTGACGGTAGGTGCCACTACTCACACTCAGCTCTTTGATGTCTACGTGGCCCTGGTCCGAGTGCCTAGAAAACAGGATAACGCAACATTTTTGGTTCACTAGCTTATAACACCATTGTAACGATTTGGAAGAGAAATTTACTTAAGGTGGCTGGGGCGGTACAACTTTTTAGGGGTCATTTTGATCACATTTTGACTGCATTTTTGAGTTTATCGGCAAGGTGGAGATGAAATTTGAAAATGTTTTCTTGTGAATCTCTGGAGAAGAGCCTTCTCTAGCCTCCTATAGTTTTATTTTTACTTTTGGACACATTTTGAAAAAGTTTTATGAAAGGTCCGTGAGAAAATAACACGAACCTTTCATAAAACGTTTTCAAATTTTGTCCAAAAGTAAAAATAAAACTATAGGAAGCTAGAGAAGGCTATTCTCCAGAGATTCACCAGAAAACATTTTCAAATTTCATCTCTGCCTTGCCGATAAACTCAAAAATGCAGTCAAAATTTTCCCAACAAAGTTGTACCGCCCCAACTCCTTGTCAGTGTTTTCCGGTGCTTCTGTAAGGATTTGTTTACCTCCAACCAAAAGTCAATTTTTTAGAAGTAATTTTTCTCACAATAGTGCGTTTGGTTGTGAAGAGCGACCAGGTAGTATTGGTTGTTGTCTAAGAATTTGTGTTGTTATATGTTGCTGACTGTCTCACCGTCTAGATCATTGGAAATCAGCTGCACTACATAGGAGAATTTAACTACGAAGAGTCATCATCCTGGACAATCCGTGTCCGTGTGACCGACAATGGCAGCCCAGCACTAAGCTACGAGAAGAACTTTGTCATTACGGTGGTCGATGTGAACGAAACACCTACGTCAGTGCATTTGTCCAACTCCAAAATTCCTGAAAACTGTCCTGCGGACACTATTGTTGGTGATCTTTCAACCCTCGACCCAGACAATACCAATAAAGCATGGCAGACGTTTCAATACTCATTGGTTGACACTGCTGGCGGTCGATTTCTATTGGATGGAAAGACTCTCAAGGTACTACTTCTTTTTTTATGTAGTAATGTAATATGGTATCAAGATTTCATTTTTTGTTTTTTGTTTTCTTTGATAGCACTTGTGATAACGCTTTTCAAATTCATTTGCAGTAAAACCTGGTTTAAGCGACTACCCCACGGCACGAGCCTGAGCAAAAGCAATCTCTAAAGCCAGCTCGTTTTTGGAACTAGGTCCCATAGGTAGCCAGTGCAGGCTGTCGTAATAAAACGACTCATCCGTGTTCCATTCCCGTGCATGGTACATGCATGGTGCGACGGCACAATGACAGCTATCGCAAATCACACTGAGTATTACACGTGTTTTTTGGTGATTCCTGGTTAGCTGCTAGCTTTTCCCTACTCGAAGTTGTTGCCGCCGCGAAATCTGGGGGTTTGTGTTCGTCCTGGCGAAAACCGTGTTTTGATCCGTTGAGGGAGACGAGAGATACAGTGCGAAGACGTACGATCTGTCCGAGAATCGGCGAAGAAGAAAGCTTCGCAGACTACCCGTAGTGGTTGGGAACAGAATGGAACATATACCAGTCGATGCCTGTCATGGTAGGGATGACTGCTACGAAGTTTTAGCCCCATGCTCCCCAGCGCTTTTTAGCGCCCGACGATAATTACCAAATTTCATCGATTTTCCATGTGGATCAAAGCATAGTCTCCTCAATCTTCTCCAGTCGAGCAGAGTCTGGACGCTACAATGTCGAGACGCGAAAAGAGAACATGCATGAACACACAGGAGCATCACATGCAGCTGCATTCTGCCTTGACGAAGCTGAGAACAACACCAGCACCACGCATTTGGAAGACATTTCGAAGAAGACGAAGAACTACATATCCGCGTTCAAAAAAGCCTCTGTACTGCGTGTGTGCATGCAGTATGCATGCATGCATGCGCGAAGCACGGGGGTCCGCGGATCAACTTCGCTCAAAAATCATTGTGCCACACGGGTTGTATGATTTGTGTGCGATCATGGTCTTTCTTCTTGACAAACAAAAGTGAAGTTTTTCGATCTTCAAATCGCCATAGCGTCCTTGTCATGACTCCAAATCAGCTGAAACTTTGCAGGAGGAATGAAAATGCCATGCTGAATCGATTGGTACCATTTTCGAAGGGTTTCCTTGAAAAATAAAATTTAGCCTGCACTGGCTACCATAGGTTCGCAGCATATCGGATCATACACACGCTTCCATGTACTCCTATTCCCAGGTGTTGGGTATAGAACACTTGCATGTACTCCTATTCCCAGACGTTGGGTATAGAACACTTCCATGTAATCCTCTTCCCAGACGTTGGGTATAGAACACTTACATGTACTCCTATTCCCAGGTGTTGGGTATAGAACACTTGCATGTACTCCTATTCCCAGACGTTGGGTATAGAACACTTCCATGTAATCCTCTTCCCAGACGTTGGGTATAGAACACTTACATGTACTCCTATTCCCAGGTGTTGGGTATAGAACACTTCCATGTACTCCTATTCCCAGACGTTGGGTATAGAACACTTACATGTACTCCTATTCCCAGGTGTTGGGTATAGAACACTTACATGTACTCCTATTCCCAGGTGTTGGGTATAGAACACTTCCATGTACTCCTCTTCCCAGACGTTGGGTATAGAACACTTACATGTACTCCTATTCCCAGGCGTTGGGTATAGAACACTTCCATGTACTCCTCTTCCCAGGCGTTGGGTATAGAACACTTGCATGCTCACAAAGCACCCATGGGTTTTCAAACTTTTCACACTCGCGGCAATACACAAAAGCATACAACATTGAACATACCCTGTACTGCCACTTGTCACTTCAGTTGACTGCATGCACTCTTTCTGAGCACGCTTGAACCCTGTTCCAGTCAAGCCTGCCAGCCACGACAGCATGTGTGGTCGCTGTATGCAAGTCAGATATGACACTTTGTACCGTAGAAGTTGATCGCTGGTCACGCAACGCAGATGGTCACTGTTTCTGGTGCAGTTTCTATGCAGAAGAGCTGGTGCATGGAAAAAGGGTCGTAAAAATTGGGTGGTCGCTATTACCAGAGGTCGCTTAACCCAGGTGTTAAATACATTGAATCCAGCGAAGTGTGCAAACGTGGCCACTACGTAAAGAATAGGAGACGGATAGAGCCTCATGAGAGGGTAAAGTCTATTTTATAAACCGGAGTGGACCGTCATTTTGTGAAACAAATGAAAAGGACAGGTCCACCCTTTGATGATTGTGTGTGTGTTTCAACCCACCGTTATACAATCTGGTCTGGTGGTTAGTACATTACGGCATGGTCGGATGCTTGCATGAATGGCTGTGGGTTCAAATCGTGGCTGGCATTTCTGCCATGGAAAGAACATGATAGGGGAATGCAACATGCTGACCTATTCCAATATGCAGGTTGCCACATTGTGGACACCACTAACATGCCTGCCTCGTGATCTCATGATCTTTGATATGCATTACCTACCTTTTGTACGGTGCATTTCTCGGATACTGGCTGTAACGTCCGGCAACTGTTGGGGTAGTTGACATTCTCTGCGCACTTTTCCCTACTCATTGATCTCAAACTGACGAGTATTAGTACCTATATTCAGCTCTAATTCTCTTTTTGAGCTGGCGAATTGTTCTTGATGTGTGCTCATTCTGCCATCATTTTTCTAACAGGTTCGCCCGTCGAATGTGGCATGCTTAGCCCTGGGAGGTACAGCGTGTTGGCTGAACTATGAACATAAACCCTACTACACTGTTCTTGTAAGAGCCACGGACTCGGGCACTCCACCACGTTCAGCTGATTTCTCTGTTAACATCACCCTGAAAGATGTCAATGATAGACCGCGGAACCTGCGAATCAGTGACTATCGAGTGCATGAGAATCAACCTGTCGGCACTGCCATTGGGACATTCAGTGGATTTGATGAAGATTCCAAGCAATACCTGTCATTCTTCTTGACAGACGATGATGGAGGAAGGTAATATGAGTAATTGTGGCTTCATCTATCACGAAAAAGGCTTGAATTATCACCATCCTGCTTTAGTGGCCTGCATTACACAAAGACATTGACTGAATTATTCTCTCGGTGTACTACATGCCCAAGGATTTCACTTGCCACAATCATAATACATGCAGCATGTGTGAGCTACACTTTGTGCAAGTGCAAGTGCAATCAGGATCTTCAAGTATGTACACATGTACATGTTCAACATCACAGACCGATTTTCATTTCCTCGTGTGGAAACCAGAGACTGCGTGACTTTTAGCGCTGCAGTGGTACATCAGTCTGGATTTCACGTTGTTGCAACAGTTACTATACCATAAGTCATAGCGAGTACCGCTAAATCATTAAGAGAGACATTGCGTTTCCACGTTTCATTAGTAGTAGCGAGTACTAATATTACTACTATAGAGACACAGAAAGTAACTGTACATCCTTTTCGCAGAAGTGTCGATGCTACTGCTGTTGTGCTGGGCCAGAAAGGTTTGGGCATAATTCAGATGTGCACACATGTTCTCTTTTCTTCTCAGGTTCAAGATTGTCGGCAGTGAACTACAAAAGGCTTTGCCTGCAAACTTTGAAATTTCCAAGAAACATTACATCACCGTGCTGATGAAGGATGACGGTACACCTAGTTTGAATGTAAGTGTGGTGTAGATGTGTGCATGCATGCACCTGCTGTGCGTGTGCTACCTGATGAAACTCAAACCACATTAGCACCGGTGTTTTAATGAATGGTAGGAAACTTTCATTGATTGTAAACCATCAGATATGTTTTCCATTGTGAACTTGTGGTAGTCACATGATTATCTTCATGGGTTTCGCAACACAACGGCTGCTTTGTAACTGCACATCGGATATATTGAGGATGAGGAGCAATGTTAACAATCACTCCATTTTTTCTTTCTTTTTTTGCTTTGGTTCATCTCATAGGCCATACGCATTCCTAGCATCTTGAAGGTGCACGGAAGAACTCTTTTTCTTCTTTTTCAGAAGATGGATGGGTTTTCAGTGCTAGTACTGAGTGCCACAACTATCCATTCAGCTATGGGTAGATGCTATGAATTTGAAGCAATTAAATTGGATGACCATGTTCTTATGACGTATGATCTAATAATTGTGCTGATTGCCGTTTCGTTTTCAATGTGTCATGTAGATCACCAAAACGTTCTTGATTGAAGTGCTGGATGTCCATGAAGCTCCGGTGTACATGAACTGCACCGACACAGATGGACAGCTGACTTTTGTTATGGTACGAAGCAAGTGGTAGACATGGCCTTGAGGGATTGGTTCAACTACAGCTACACAACTTCATGTCCCTAGATATACTTCATTCTGAGTACTTATTGAAACAGAAACTTGTTCGATTAATCCTAGGCAACTAACCAACAATCAACGTCAACATTCGAAGTACAGCGATCCCTCTATAATCCGGCACCATTTGTGCTAAGGAAAATCTGCTGGATTAGGGAGGGTGCTGGATTAACAAATCGGATTTACTGTTGCAATGTGCATGAAGAGGACATTTTGGCTACTGAAAATTGTGCTGGTTTATCGATGGTGCTGGTTTATAAAGTGCTGGATTAGAGAGGGACGACTGTAGGGTGCTGCTCAATGAAATCCAGTCGATACACTCATGCATGCGCCGGGCGTTGCGCAGCCCTAGACCAGCGAACACTGGGCTTCGAACTGGTGCAAGGCGCAAACTTGAGTGCCGCGACTGGATTTCATTGAGCAAGACTACAACGATGTGATAATATACAAAGAATCAATGTCGCAGTCTTCACCGTACAATACCAACGTCGTCAAGGCTTTCCCAAATCAATTCTGGTAGAATGAGAGTCTCAGCTTGAGCAAGAGTTTTTAGGTTGATGATGTAGAGTTCTAGTTTGATGGTGTGGAGGTTTTAGGTTGAGGAGGTCTGATCTTGATTATGTGCATGCTTTTTGAAAGTCTATACTCTCTCCACCTTGCGCAACTTTGTTCAGGTTACGGTTGAAATTACTGTGGCAGGTATTTTTCTAGCTAAAGATTTTGAGGCCTGGTTGTTCTCGCATTTCTTGGTAACTTTTTTTGGCAGGACATGCCCGAAGTTGAGGAGAACAGCGTAATTAGCACGGTTGTGGGCACAATCGTGGCTGTGGATCCTGATTACAACCAAACTCTGACATTCACACTGGATGATGATGCCTCCGGGCTGTTGGCACTTAGCTCTTCTGTCTCCTGCCAAAGGGTCACAGATATCAACGTAAGTTTGCCAAGAAATCCTGCATTGCGTGAAACATATTAATTTTGGGTATGTTCTCTGGATGCTTCACATGTGCTAGAGGTACGCATGTGACTGAAGTTGTGGTGAGCTGTTCGTATTTGACAAGGGCTCATTGAATGAAGGAAATGACATCACTCTAAGCAAACCAACTATTTCCTCGATACGTGGTGAGAAATGAGTTTCTCAGGCCGGTCATAGATAAATTGCATGAAAAGGTGTTTTTTTTTTTGATTGTTCTTTGCTGCTTCCTGCCTGCAATCCAGGGTCACCATTCTTCCTGTCAGACGCAGCTGCTTGTAGCTGGCGCATTGAACTATGAATCAGTGAAGACACATGATGTTGTTGTGCGAGTAACTGACCAGTCAGGTCATTTCAACGTGCAGAGGTTCACGGTCAAGGTGGTTGACGCCAACGATGTGCCACACGTAAGTACTGTACCCTTTCCTGTTTTCCCTTTCACCGTTTCTCTCAAACTCGCCACCATCAGCATACTTTGGTACTCATTTTGTAATTCATACTGCTCATGGTACTGGCACTGCTGCTGATATGGTGGTTTGAGGTCCTTCTTCAAGAAACCATGTTGTAATACCTGCTTAAAAATATAAAATATAATTTTAATCCCACTACGCTGCAACATTCCAGTGTGCACTGCCTGTTCGAAGTATGAATTTGATGAATGTACTGCAATGCTGACCAGCATGCCTACTTGACCCTTATTACCATGATCTCATTGATCCAGTAGCTAGAAGGCTCTGTCTTACCAATATGCATTGTTCTCTTATTTCATTCTTGATACTGTTCCAGGACATTGAAATCCTCTCGAGGACTATTGATGAGAACTCACAGATGGTGTACATCACAGACTTTGTAACGCAGGACCAGGACAAGACGCACATTCACACGTACAGCCTCGCCTCTAACCCGGGCAATCAGTTTGTCATTGTCAACAACAGCCTATACACAGCTGCAATAGCCACTCTAAACTATGAGAAACAGCAACAATGGGTAAGAAAGTCACTCCACCTGTTCCCTATAGCATGTCCAGAGGGTCATCACATTATTCCAGTACTTTTGTTAACCAGTCATTGTGATCAAAGATATTGAGAATATTCTATTCTCCAACTTCTACATCCTCATTAAGAGTCTCATTTTGTCTTGACTTTAATACATAATGACCGTTGCTGGCGTATTTTTGTGCACGCATCGTTACTCCAATCTGCAGACGATCAAAGTGCGATCCACTGACAACGGTATTCCAGCTAAGAACATCGAGAAGGCGTTTGTCATTGATGTGGTGGATGTGAATGAAGCCCCAACTGCTATCAACATCACTGGCTTCACGGTAAGAGGTTCAAGTACAAAGCAAATTCTTCAGAAAAAGAATGGGCATTACTGGTTGTGTTTCTTGCATGCATTTGTCATAGAGAGCGTAATATAAAACTGCAAACAGTTTAGGCTTAGGTGACGCCGGATGTTGCTAAGTTGATTTGTGTGTTTGTGTGTTTGTTTGTGTGTGTGTGTGTGTGTGTGTGTGTGTGTGTGTGTGTATGTGTGTGTGTGTATGTGTGTGTGTGTGTGTGTGTGTGTGTGTGTGTGTGTGTGTGTGTGTGTGTGTGTGTGTGTGTGTGTGTGTGTGTGTGCCTATGCATGATGTGTTTCAGGTTTTGGAAAATAGTCCAAACGGAACCGTGATTGGCGAGCTTCTTGTCACGGATCCGGATAACTTTGGCCCGAAGGGACACTGGCAGAATGCTTCATGCTCTGCCATGGACAATGCTGGAGGGATATTCACCATAGTCGACAATATCGTGAAGGTACATTGTTTTTAATTTGGTGTGATGGAATCGACCATCCCCCCCCCCCCCACACACACACACACACACATGCTACGTTTTTTTTCTTACAATCAGCCATGCGAGAGATTTCCGTTCTCAATGCTTATTCTCTTCAGCTCTATTGGTCTTTTTCTCCTCAGATCCAAAAGTAGGAAGAACCAATCACATCCGCACATCGTCCCTACCCCCTCCCCCCCCCCCCCCCATTGTCTTGTTGTACAGTGTCACTCCCTCTTTTTCCCTTTCCCTGATTCTTAGTTGGGCTGTGTTTGCTAGAAAAAGAGAAAAAGAGGTATTGGCGACTCCCTCGGAATACTCGTCCGTATTGCTGCACTTGCCATACTCACAGTATGCCTCATGTCTCACCTGACCACTCACTCAGGGGTGGTGTCACACACGGTGCAACCAGTACGACCATGATTGTACCACCCAATTCATCCAACAAAGCAATCAAAGAGCGCTACCGTATTTTCCAGAGTATAGTGCGCACTTTAGATGTGCTACTTTAGGCCCTAAATCGCAGGTGTGCACTATGCTCCGAATATGAAATGCATGTACTTCAATGAAGATTGAAGTGCGCGCCCCAATGAAGATTGGGGGGTGCGCGTTATACAAAGGTGCGCACTATACTTCGAAAAATACGGTAAATAAAATATGCCCTGTGGGCCGAAAAATCCGATTTATTTCCCCTGGGGGACACCCCGGACCACTCCCCACTGCCCTGTGACGCCCATGCGACTTTATATACCCATTGCCTATTTGCTTAACAGCTGCTTCCCGACGCACCAAAAAGCACCAGTAAGTGGGACTTAACGGACGTTTACCTGGCGGCATGCATTAGTTTTGACGTGAGACTGGTAAATAAATGATGCCTTGCTTCTTTTGTGCTCTTGGTGTCCGTTGTGCCAGGTTGTGCAAGCCAGTCTGGATTATGAAGCTGTTCAAAACTACACGATTGCTGTACGCTGCACTGATGATGGTGCACCCACATTATCACTGTCCTGGGTGTTCAGTGTACATGTATTGAATGCCAATGAGATACCCACATCAACTAGCATTAGCAATGGTAAGTAGGGTTCTCCTGATAAGCCTGAAGGGTCAAACCGGAATAGAGAGCATTGCTCGTGTATGTTCACCTTGCACCCATTTCGGTATCAACATGCATGCTTAGCAATCTGACATCAAATGTGGTATTGTTAAACTGTGGGCATGGTGTGTGTGTGTGTGTGTGTGTGTGTGTGTGTGTGTTTGTGAGTGTGTGTGTGTATGTGTGTGTGTGTGTGTGTGTGTGTGTGCACGCGAAGAGCTTAAGCTGAAGGAAATGCAGCAAGAAGTGACACTGGTTGTTTGGGCGTTGGTTCAATAGCCAAACGGTTCTTATGCTTTCCTTCTCATCTCCTGTGAATGTCACAGATACCCTAGATGAGAATGCTCCCAATGGAACGGTTGTTGGAATCTTCAGCACAGTCGATCCCGACAATGAGCATGCCACAGTACAGGTGAGATCTGCCGCAGCTGTGCGTGTACATGGTCATGATGATAGGAATGATGTGTGACGGATTCAGTGCATGGGTATTATGTCTTGGTAGGGTCGTCATACCAGTGCCTTCTTGTGTTGCAAGCGTTCATGTGTAATCGAAAGCATCTATGACGCAGTATGAAGCCCCAACTTCGTCTTCTGTACTGACACAGCTTTCAAACCTTTATACATGCGTACAACGTATGTTTTTGTCTGTTGGGCTGTTGGACTCAGTACAGACTGATTACAATGCTGTGCTTTGTGGAGAGTTTCGTTGTGATTATCATTATTTTGCTGATTCCTGTGTGCATCTGATTTGTTTCATCTGGACTTCTAGTCCTTCACGTACAGCATTGTACATGCAATGACCAATCTTCCGTTTGTGATCGTTGGCGATGAGCTGATTGTCGCTGGATCGCTTGACTATGAAGTCAGAGCTGCTTGGCCTATAACAGTTGAGTCCACCGATTCTGGTGGGTTGTCCACGCTGAACGTATTCCAGGTGAGTTGAGAGCAGGAACACTGTTGCTTGGCCAATGCCCGTGAAGTCTATCCATTATCCGTGTTGTATGTGTATTTTCAGACTATTTTCAGAAAAGCTCAATAATTATCCGAGAAGGCATTGACTGGAGATCTACACGGGATAAGAGAGGCCTCTTTCTTCCCTTCCTCCTCTTCCTGTTGTCAGTGTCGCAGCACTTTTCGCCTACACTCTTACTCCCCACACCCTCACATTTAGCTGACATATTTCATGTTGTACTGCACTTACCGGTTCATACACAGTCAGCCGGATTGTTTGTCCTAGCTCACATGTTGTACTCTGAGTGTGGGCCTCGGATATTCCAGCGGAAGAGGACTCTTTTTCTGTCGAAGAACTTTAAAGCAAGGGAACCATGTACGGTGTTAGTTATGCATAGAGGTTATGCGAATTATTTCATGACAGGTTTTCTAACGGGCGCCAAGTATGCAGCTTGAATTGCAAGTGCAAGTGCAGCACTGTGTCACATGTCTGCGACTTTGCTGAAGCACCTCAGCTGATGATGTAATTGCATAACCTCTATATTGTACCTACAAGCGATGTAAAAATCAGTTCTTCAAAGCCGGAATACTCCATACCCGAAACCGAGTTACTGCAAAAGCATGAATAAGAGTCCTCAAACATGAGTACTTAGTATCCAATGCAAAGAAAAAACGCTTTCCCTGTTCAGGGTAATGTATACTGGCGGTTTTCGTAGTATGATTCTTGAGATGGTGCTCTGTTCTTGTCAATCATTCTCCTGAAGATCAATGTTAACAACCTGAACGAACCACCGACAGGATTCAGGTTGTTTCCTGGCAGCAACCTAGCGGAGGATAGTCCAGTCGGGACAGACGTTGCTGACGTCCTTGCTGTGGATGATGATGACAGTGATTTGCACACGTTTGAAGTTCTTGGAGTTGCTCCTGGTATTTTGTAAGTGTCATGCGCTGTATGAGAAGCAATCACACAAAGCAGGGGTGGGGTTGTTTGATCCGAATTTTGCTAACTTCATAATTGTTGGAGTACTTGCAACTCAAACCAACACTCACGCGGAATGCTTTAAAAAAAGGACATTCTTGGATCAGGAGGCAAGAGCTGGACTCTGACTGGATAAATCATTGTCGAAACATTTGTTTGACATGTGCTTGTACTTTGAGGTGGTTAATAAGTATTTTTTTAGTTGAAATCTGCAGGCTATTCTGCAAAATATCAGTGTGTGAAATTCAATTTTTCGCGCAATGCATGTGTTCTGTGATTGTACTTGATCTCAGGCTAAATTCGTCGTCCATGGATCCAAGTCTATCCGATATGTTTGTGATCAATGAAACGAACGGCGTGCTGTCAACTGGGAACTACAGCTTTGATTACGAGACCACATCAAGTTACACTGTGTGGATTAGGACAAGGTTAGTTGCGAATCGGATTGATGTTCTCCCTTCCTTTATGTAATTCTGCCGAGGTGAATTCCAAGCGACGTATAACTGTGCACAGTCCAATGCAAGTATGGGCATACCTACAGTCCGTTCATCGGAAACTGTCCCGTTGGCTTTTGAAAGTCGGATTTGGGCCGAATTGAGGATCAAAAACCCACTTTAAATCCCAAAAATCTGGTTGAGTTCCCTTCGGGAACGGATACGATAATTTACTTATTTACTTTTTTTCTCCATACATTTTGCCATGGCCTACCTGTCCTAATTTTTGTAAAACCTGGCTGAATTTCTATTTCCCTGTTCGTTCATGGCTGGATACCACATGTTCTCATTGCTGTTTCATCAAGCTTATACCTGACACTGCCCTGCTCCCTGCTGATATTCCTCAGCTGTAGCCAGAACCAATATTGTAGTGGTTGGTGAGTTTTAATCGCTGTTGCCATGGTACATATATGCACATCATACTCCAGTATACGTGTGTGGCCTGTTGTCTTGCAACGAGCCGTCACACACTTTTGAAGGAAGTGGCTGCAAGTTACAACCTATTCGATTGGGATTTCTCACGACTTTGGCCCAAGGCAGCTCTGACTGCCTCTTTGGCCAAACACGAAGACGCAAAAGACTGGTATCCCGTCACTCCACTGTATTGTCACATGCTGCGTGGTGTGTCTTGTCTAGGTGTACACTTTAAGAACAGTTATTAGAATATCCTGGCTACTCACTAGAATGCAAGCAATACTTTTAACAAATGCGGCAATGGTGACTTGAAAGTCACTATTGCTGTATGTTCTTACTAACAATATAACATGTTGCATCAAACTGTGCGTTACACCTCTATTTCAAGCCTCTGTCTTAATTAAAGATATAGCGTGTTCCGTGAGTAAAAATAAGTAAAATTTCGTCTCTGTCCCCAAGAGAAGTCACAAAGGCTGCTAACATCCAGTGAATCCAGTGGTAGATGCAGTGCCTAACGGTTGGAGTGAGGGGATAATTCAAACAAAAACTGGCACAAGTCCTGAAAACCCTCTCAGCCGCATCCATGTATCCATGTTTGCTTGAGTAATGCCTAGTAAGTGATAATTCACGCCTGATTGTACGGGAGACCGGTACGACTTTTAGCATTTTGTGTTTGTTGAGAGGAAATGTGTTATCCGGTGTTTTTGGCGTTCCTTATCAGTGACCTTGGCCTCACACCCAGCTACGATTTTGTGGACATCATCATAGTGAATATCAGTGATGTCAACGAAGCACCGAGTGACATCACCTTGGATAATGACGAGGTAAGATATTGTATGGAAGAGAAAAGCAGCAACGTAACAGACACTGGACCTCACTGTGCTATTTCTTGTTACTTTGCGCGGACTAGCTTCACTGTGTGAGCTCTTCTTGTCTTCTTGATTAAAAGTATGCCACAGTTGCCTAATTGTACTTCAGGCCCTCACTCAGCTTGGAGTTAACTGAGAGCACCTTAGATGCACTGTGTTGCACATGTCATAGTCTAAAAACTGTTACAGGCGCCATCTTGAGGCATTCTTTGCCTGCGGTACACGCTTAGCGGTTGACTAAAATGTGATGTACGCTTCAAAATCATCTCTCACATGCGATTCTGGTTTTGTAGGTGGACGAGAATAGCCGGGTTGGAGCTCTGGTTGGGCATCTGACTGTTACAGATCCGGACAATGCTGACAGCCTCCATACCAGTTCTCAACACTTCAGCTGTAGTGTACTCGATGCCAAGTCACGATCCTTCAAGGTATTTAGCTCTGTTCCAGGTTCTGTTTCTTTCTTCTATGGGGACTGCATGTCTTGGTGATGTTGGTGGTGGTGGTACTGCTGCTGTTGCAGCTGCTGGCAGTTGTGAAGGATGGCCGAGTTGGTGGTGGATGTTGTGGTAGTCCTAAGCAAGAGGATTTTTCTTCCTATAAGAATGGCAGTATTGAAAACTAAACACAGAAGCCATTATAACTTATCCCTTTTAAATATAAGTTTCCGTGCATGGCACGGTAAGTGAAGTTAGCAACCCACCAACAATTACATTCCTAACATAATTTGCACGTACTTGCCATAGCGCATCACGTGCCCGTGCAGAACACGCACTCCGAACTCCCGCGCCCCGGCACGGGACCACGCGGAGCATGCGCATTACTCCGGCTCTCCATGCTGTTTCTTCTTCACCCTTGCTGCGCCAACAGTCAGATCGCTTGACAACCTTGGCCAGTTTTTGAGCACCACCACCCACCCCATCATCTCTGACCATCATTATATTCTAAGCCATCCCGGAAGGGAGAACGGTAGGGATCGTGGGTCAGGCCGGCATTGAGCCAAGTGCGCCTACATGTGCTCACAAGTGCATCCCTACCGTATGCGTGTATTGACACGCCGGGCAATTGTTGCCCCCATTAGCCCTGGCATTGGCCAGTCTAACGCACATTGGTGCTTGCGATACTACGGCATTGGTCCATAGTATTGCATACTGCATGCGGCAATTGTTGCCTGCGATACTACGGCATTGGTCCATAGTATTGCATACTGCATGCGGCAATTGTTGCCTGCGATACTACGGCATTGGTCCATAGTATTGCATACTGCATGCGGCAATTGTTGCCTGCGATACTACGGCATTGGTCCATAGTATTGCATACTGCATGCGGCAATTGTTGCCTGCGATACTACGGCATTGGTCCATAGTATTGCATACTGCATGCGGCAATTGTTGCCTATGCCCTGATAATACAACGCGTAATAGCTCCCAAACAGGTCGGCTTGTGTGGTTGTTAAATGCATATTAATGATTCTGATTGGTAGCAAATTGATCTCTTTCTTGAGCTGCCACAGTCTCTTCAAGTAAATAATTCTGCTACTAAACTTTGGTTCTTCTGTTTCGATTCGGAGTTTTACTTACTGTGCTCATTCTCTGCTGCGCAGGTTGTAAATCTGACTACGCTGGTGGTTTCGAAGGACAACCTGGACTTTGAAAATGACCCTACGCATTTCATTGAGGTAAGCTATTGGGAAAACATGGATACTGTCCAGACTAAGAGTATAATATTAGTCGGTATAGCAGAAGGAATGGTTGCTCATGCAACAGCAAATCAAGAACAGTGTGGATGAAAGGGCAGTTCTTTGGTATCAGTACTGCGTACCATCACTCAGCCATTTTTTTACGGACAAGCTGTTGTACCGTTAAACGAACAAACACGGAGTTCAACCGAGCTGGATTGATCGTGTGTCGAAGTTAGCAGTGAAGAAGATGCTGTACTAGAATCCGATTGTTTTCGAGAGTCCATCAACGGGGCTACACACAAGTACTCACATGATGGCAAGTAAAGGTGATTGAACCAAGGTTTACATGGGTTTACATGGGTTAACATGGGTTTACATGGGTTTACATGGGTTTACACGGGTTTCCAATGGGTTTACATGGGTTTACAATGTGCTACTTGATCCGCGTCATCAATAGTGTCGCTTATCTTTCGAAAATTTGAACTTAGACTTTGGATAATGACACGTGCATTTGAGGTGATAAAACTTGGTACGATGGAAGGCACAGTATAGGGTGACAAACATTTTTGCTCGGGATCGACTCTCTCGCTTTTGCAAGCTAGCTCATCTCTCTTCCTCTCTCCGCTGCCTGGCTATTTTCTGAAGGGAAGTCGATATCAATCAGAATCACCCACCTTTCGCTCTCGAAATCCACTCGAAATCTAGCCTTTTCCTTTCAGGTACTAGTAAAATAACTTACTAACCAAAATTGGGATGAAATGGGCTGCCAAGTGAACATTGGCGACATGAAAACAAAGCTGAAAGATAAGCGACAATATTGATGAGGCGGATCAAGTACTAGTAGTCACAACTCAGTACCCACTGTATCCTATACACTGTGTTCTGTCTGCTTGTTTGCCACTTCTTGTTCGCGTAGATTCAATGCTGGGATAATGATAAGGTCAATCCTCTCTTCATGAACAAGCAGTTCACCATCACACTGAAGAATGTCAATGAAGCACCCACCATGATTATGTTGTCTAACACCCGTGTTGCTGAAAGGCTTGGACCCCATGCACAGGTAAGACTCCAGACTGGAAAAAACATAGGCAGGTCTCAAAAGCATCAGTTGTCTGTGTTTCACTATTTTAGCCGGGAATCCTTTTGCAATTCTATCATGCGCACGGCTCTAGAGATATTTTTAAAATTTAATGGAATGTGAGCTTCCGTCCTAAGTTATGTTGCATTGCATAAACGCATCACAGGTGCAGTGTACCGGGGTTATATGTTTTCTCAATGTTTACGAAAATAATTGTTAGCTGGAGTTAGGCTCGTGTTGGTCGGGTGTTGAGCCTGGCGTGGTTATGGGTAACTTTGTAATAGAGTACAGATCATGCCTGCCGTGTGGTAGGTTAAAGCTGCATTTAAAAAATAATGGCATTCCTAATGATGGTCATGAAGACCGAAACGTTGAAACGATACTTCTAATGGATTGGTGTGAAATGCAGTGGTCTCTCGAGTGTAGGCAGGTTGCCTGCAAACTATTCAAGTGCAATGAAGCTTCGCGAAGCGTACTTCAAGATCTAAAAAAACGATGTCATAAAATGTCAAGTCAGCAATCCAATCCAGCTGCTTGGTTTGCTTTTGTACAGCTCGGCACAGTGTCTGCTAAAGATCCGGACAACGAAGTTACCCACCGCCAGAACATCACATTTACATTACAAGATCAGAATACCACAGATGTGCCATTAGTACTGGTCTATAATCACATTCTGGAGACTACAATGAACTTGGATTTTGAGAGCAGGCGTTTGTACACGCTGACTGTGATTGCTACTGATGATGGAAATCCTGTTTTATCTAGTCGAAAACAATTCAATGTCTCGGTAAGGAGTTTGAGGGCCCGTTGATACATCCCATTCTTTCGTAGGGTGTGTTTTCTCTTAATAATGTGATGATTTTGTGGGTCTCATGATGAAGTCAAGATAGTGGTAGTGCAAGTTCCGCTGTGGGGAGCAAACACTTTTGGTATGAAGTCAAGTTTATCTGAAATGAATGACTTGCCTCCAGCGTGGAGATTGTGGATTATCTATGAAACTGAGCTTTCAGTATGACCAATTCTGACGAGAGACTAGCACCCGTATAGTAAATGAACGATGTCCTCCTTGTAAGTCAGCCATGTGGAGCGTGGACGTACAGCGTATAGTGCCAACAGGCCCAGCACCACTTGCAACACATGAGCACCATGCTTGGGAGTAGATGACTGAAAAGAGCTTTGATGCGCACCTGAAATAAATGCAGGCATGGAAGTTCACTTTCATTGTTTGATTGCAAGACTTTAAAAAATTGCCTGCTTTTATGGTTCAGGTTATCAATGAGAATGATCCGCCAACTGAAGTTGTGCTGAACAGCACCGGTGTTGCAGAGGACTCACCGCTCGGTACTGACATCGGTACATTGTCAACTAAGGATGGTGATATTGGCCAGACATACACGTACACTGTTCTGCCCTACCTGAACATCACGGATAGCTGTAAGCAATCTCGTCTATGCATTGGTCATTGGTATATCAGCGCGACTCATGTGTAGTTTCCATACAAAAGGTTTGACGAAATACGCTGTTTGTTTGACAATGTCGGATTGCTCCCCAGAGAAAGAAGCGTACAGTATGAAGTATCATTACCCTCCTCTTAATGTACCACACCCCAGGTGTCTAATATGTTTGGGGAAATAGATCAAGGGTTTCAGAGGCTGTGTGATTTTCTAAAGCATTAAAAGTGGGAAATCTCAGACTTGCTATGATGGGTGGTGTATAGTTCCGTTCACTAGAAAGCCTGGACTAGCATGTTTTGTGCGTAGTTTCAGCGACATGACTTGGTATGTACGCTGAAGTCACACAATAGGTGGGCGGTGAGTCAATGGTGCTCTACAGCATTTGCCTTCTCCTTTAGTCTTATTTCGAATTCCTCCTGTCTCTCTCTCTCCCCCCCCCCCTCCCCCTCTCCATCTCTCCTCCCTCCCTCTCTCTCTCTCGCTCTCTCTCTCCCTCTCTCTCTCTCTCTCTCTCTCTCTCTCTCTCTCTCTCTCTATCCCTCTCTCTCTCTCTCTCTCTCTCTCTCTCTCTCTCTCTCTCTCTCTCTCTCTCTCTCTCTCTCTGTCTGTGTTTCCCTCTTTCCCTCTCTGCTTCTGCCTCAGTCTGTGTCTGTGTCTGTGTCTGTCTCTCTCTCTCTTTCTCTCTTTCTCTCTTTGTCATTTTATCAATACTATTGATACTACAACAATTGACATGTGACTGTGCATTCTATGTGCTCAGCTATGTTTGGTATCCATGGCAATACCTTAATCCTACTGAGGAGGTTGGACTATGAAAGTGAAGACTCATGGCCTGTCTTGATACAAACAGAGGACAGTGGTTTTCCTAGACTCACCCATCGTGTAAGATTTTCTATTTGACACCAATCGGCTGTCGTGTTTATGAGTGCACTCGATTCTATTTCCTATGCTGATACACTGTATGTTACCGCCAAACCTTTCTGGTGTTTGGAGCATCAAGTGATCAAACAAGGGTCTACGTGGGCAAGGGTCTACGTGGGCAAGGGTGTACATGGGCGTTCTGACACCAGACTTACCGGTAACTTTTTAGTTTTTCCTGCTCGTGGAAGCATCCGCTTCTCACATTCATTGTAACTGGACCAATGAACTGAGATTGAACAGATGATCACCAACTGTGGAGGTGTCCTTAGTCTAGACATTTGCACAACTGGATGTTATTGTGTATGTATTTTGCAAGCAAGTCTTTTTGTGTAATAATAATAAAAGAACAGTTCGCGTACAGGGCAGCAATGCAGTGTTAACCTTTCCGCTTCTGTAAATGTTTGTGTTCATGTACTAAAAAAATCGATATTGATGTATTCATGTAATGAATTCAGTTTAGCGTAGGCGCACATCTCGCAACTACGTATCTGCTGCGCTACAGCGCCCTCTACGGTTCTGGCCGCGGCACTTGTTTAGCGCGCCTTGCCGCGACCGGCAAGACCGCCTGCTGTGCATCACATTAATTTATGCGTACGCCATCACAATAATTAATTCAGTTTTGATCGGGTCCGAGTCCGCAACGTGGCACATCTCCTTGCCATTCTCAGTTTTGAGTCTTCTCTGCTTTGGCTCATGCCCGACTTGCATCCTGCTGCCTTTGTCTTTTGCTGACCGAACTGTCATTGCCTAGTCATGTCGGGCACCAGGAAGAGAACCCGTCGCGCAGCACCTAGCCCTGTTCCCGACCCACCTGTTTCTTCGGCTGCGGACCCCGAGCTGCCGAGTAACGCTGCCTCACCACTCGACGGCGGACAATTCAAGCAATTTATATCTGACGAAGTCCAGAAAGCCGTCACCGCCGCCCTGGCAGAAACGGTCTCCCCACTGCTTGCCACCATCGGATCCTCGCAGCCTTCCCCCGCCATGGCCGTACCCACCGGAAATGCTGCGCCAACTGGTCCGGGTGCTGGCTCTCTATCTCATCCACTGAACGTGCCGTCTCACGTGAGAGAGAGGATTTTGCGAGGTGAGTGTGTTGATTTGAATACACTGTTACCGGAAGCTCTTGGGGCACCAAAGCGTGACACGATTCAGTTGAATTTCAGTGGGTCCAGGACTGTTGAGCTGCTGGATCCCAGCTCTGGCGGGCATGTCGAGAAAGTTCGTAGGCATGTTCACGACCTGGTTACATGGCTAGAAGCCTGGTCCAGATATATGTTCGTACTATGCTCGCACGCACCCAGCCGTTTCTCCGAACTGATGGCATATCAGGCCACCATTGTATCGGCCAACTCCTCATACTATCCGGAGGCCTGGCTCGAATATGACCGGGAGTTCCGTCTGGCAATCTCTCTTGACCCCAGTAAGCGTTGGGACGCCATTGACGGCAATCTCTGGCAACTGAAAATGACAGGCCGCTCACGCCCGCAGTGTAGCACATGCCGGATCACTCACCCTCCATCGGGTAGCCAGTGCCCTTTTCGTGCCTCCCGAGTACCAAACCAGCAGTTTGCACCACGGTCTGCCTACACCAAGTCTGGCAAAGAGATCTGCCGGAATTTCCAGCAAGGTCGATGCTCCAACACCGACTGTAAATTTGCCCACGTCTGCTCCCAATGTGAGGGCGCACATGCCCGCCCCTCCTGCCCGCGTCGCTTCTCCACTGGCAACCAGCGGCAGAACAAAGCTTAATGAACTGCATCTCGATAGTAGCATTCTCCGGACACACCCTACATTCTTTCACACTTGCCGCACACCTATTCACGTTAATCGCCTCCGTTCCTTACTGCGTGCACACCCCGATCAAGCTTTTGTTAAATATGTACTTCATGGCCTTACGTATGGTTTTGACATCGGCTTCAATGGCCCACGCCAAAGCAGCATGTTCTCCCCTAACTTACCTTCTGCGAGGATGCATCCCGATTTTATTACCAAATACCTGCAAGAATGTTGCTCCCGCTTTGAACTGCTAGGTCCTTTTTCCTCCTCGCTTTTTCCTTTTTTTCATTGCTCCGGTGTTGGCTGCGTTCCGAAAAAGAACGGCCGCTTTCGTTTAATCCACCATCTCTCTAGCCCAGAGGGTCAAAGTGTTAACGATGGAATTTCACGTGAAGATTTCAGCTTGCATTACATCACTATTGATCACGCGATCGATGCCATTATGCAGTACGGTCGTTCTGCTTATCTTTTCAAACTTGACATTCGGAGTGCTTTCCGCATTGTACCTGTGCGGCAGGAAGACTGGCCTCTGCTAGGTATTCACTGGCAAAACCAATATTATTTCGACACTGTGCTCCCCTTTGGCTTACGCTCCAGCCCTGCCATTTTTAACTCTATTGCCGACTGCCTTGAATGGATTGCTCGCTATGAGTTTTCTATTACTGACCTGCTCCATTATCTAGATGATTTCCTTTGCATTTCTCCATCGGAGCTGGTGGCGAACCAACGTGCTTCAATCCTGCTTCGCTGTTTTAACTATGTCCAAGTCCCCTTGGCACCTGACAAAGTGGAAGGTCCAGCTCAAGTGCTGTCGTTCCTGGGCATCGAGCTGGACTGTGGCAGACTGGAGGCCCGGCTACCAGACACCAAGTTGCAAGATCTCCGCACCTTGCTCGACCAGTATGTCAACCGTGGCGACATGACCCAACGCGAACTCGACTCACTATTGGGAAAACTCTCCTTCGCAGCTCGGGTAATTATACCTGGTCGGACATTCATGCGCCGACTCTGGGATATTTGTCACCGCTACAGTCAGCCACACTATAAGATCAAACTCTCAGTCGAGGCCCTGGAAGACCTGAAGTGGTGGCAACGCCTCCTCTCGCAATGGAACGGAAAGTCCTTCTTTCATATGCCAAATTGGACCCCGTCTCCCGACATCCAATTGTTTACCGATGCCAGCGGTTCGATCGGCTGGGGCGCATGTTATGGCCATCGCTGGATCCAGGGACAGTGGTTGCCGGAACAAGCCGACTACTCCATCGAGTGGAAGGAGATGTTCGCCATTGCCGCAGCTTGCTCCTCCTGGGGCCTTGAATGGCGCAAGCTCCGCATACTCGTGTACTGCGATAACGAAGCCGTAGTGGCATGCCTGTCCAATGGTTGTAGCCGCTCCCCCCCAGTCATGGACCTGATACGACGGCTGTTCTTCATGTGCGCTAACTTTGGCTTCATTCTGTCAGCAAAGCATATTCCAGGATGCACTAACAAAGCCGCTGATGCTCTGTCTCGTTTTAACATGCAGGCGTTTCGCGAGGCGGTTCCGGGAGCTCGGGCGACAGCCGACCTGTTCCAGTCATTCTAACTGCCGCGGACGAATTAGCAGCACGATATGCTGCTCACGCTCTATCCGACAACACCAGACGAACGTATTCCGCCGGCGAATCTAAGTATCTCAAGTTCTGCCAACTTCAAAGATGGTCCCCGTTTCCCGCTTCAGACCTAATGCTGAGTAGTTTTGCTGCCTCCCTAACCCAGTCGGTCAGACCAGTGACTATTAAGGTTTACCTCAGTGCTATCAAGAACCTGCACCTGGAGCTCGGTTATGTCGACCCGACCGAGGGCGCGCACTTCCTCAAGCGAGTGGTACGCGGTATTTGCCGTTGCCATGGAGTAGCCGCTGTCCGCCCCCGGCTGCCAATCACGTTTCCTATTCTCTGCAGTCTGGTTGACACCTGCCTAGCTGCTCCAGCCATGTGCCCTCACGACAAGCGCTGCCTGCATGCCGCTATGCTTGCCGTGTTCTTTGGTTTCTTCAGATGCGGTGAACTGCTAGAAGCACCTACCACGCGCGGCTGTTTGACATTCGAGTCAGGGATGCTCCATGTGCACCTACCACGCTCGAAGACAGACCCGTCCGGGGAAGGTACGACGGTGCTGATCGGGCCAGCGGTGCCGCCATACTGCGCTGTGAGAGCCATGCTCACCTACCTCACTGCAACCGCCTCTGCTCGTCCAGGCAGTGCTGTGTTCATCCTGGCCAACGGGCAACGCCTCAACCGCAGCACTTTTACAGCCCACGTACGCACGCTGCTTAGCACCAGCGGCGTGGCAAACTGGCAGGACTATGCAGGCCACAGCTTCCGTATCGGGGCCGCTACCACTGCTGCCCTTGCTGGCGTCCCCGACCACCAGATCCGCTCCGCGGGACGGTGGCGCAGTGATGCATGCCTACGCTACATCCGGACACCACCGTCATCGGCCCGAACGCTGGCCAGCAAACTATCCTCAGTAAGATCATCTCCCTGACACCGATGTTTCTCAATTCACACAATTCCCTCATAATGAACTATGCTATGCTGCACTGCAATACTGTTGTGTATGGGTATGTACTGGCGGTATGGCGAGTCACTCATAACTGGTCTGCCTTTCTATTGCGGCATTATGGCCTTATGGTCCTGCCTTTCCATTGCGGCAATCACAGCCTCCGGGCTTCTGCCTTCCTGCGGCAATCACAGCCTCCGGGCTTCTGCCTTTCTGCGGCACTCGCAGCCTCACGGGCTCGTGCCTACCTTGCGGCAAAGACCAACCAGTTCCTCGTCACCAGTACTTACCCAACACAACCTAGCCTTATTCGTGTGGTGTATGCCTGTCTGCATGCCGTCTGTGTGCGCGGAATGCTAATGATGTATGCCTGCCTGCATGCCGTCTGCGTGCGCGGAATGCTAATGATGTATTCATGTAATGAATTCAGTTTAGCGTAGGCGCACATCTCGCAACTACGTATCTGCTGCGCTACAGCGCCCTCTACGGTTCTGGCCGCGGCACTTGTTTAGCGCGCCTTGCCGCGACCGGCAAGACCGCCTGCTGTGCATCACATTAATTTATGCGTACGCCATCACAATAATTAATTCAGTTTTGATCGGGTCCGAGTCCGCAACGTGGCACATCTCCTTGCCATTCTCAGTTTTGAGTCTTCTCTGCTTTGGCTCATGCCCGACTTGCATCCTGCTGCCTTTGTCTTTTGCTGACCCACCATCCCACCACTAACCATTAATACTACATTGCATCATTCCTACTTCAAGTACAATAAACCTGGTGGCGAGTCACTCATAACTGGTCTGCCTTTCTATTGCGGCATTATGGCCTTATGGTCCTGCCTTTCCATTGCGGCAATCACAGCCTCCGGGCTTCTGCCTTCCTGCGGCAATCACAGCCTCCGGGCTTCTGCCTTTCTGCGGCACTCGCAGCCTCACGGGCTCGTGCCTACCTTGCGGCAAAGACCAACCAGTTCCTGGTCACCAGTACTTACCCAACACAACCTAGCCTTATTCGTGTGGTGTATGCCTGTCTGCATGCCGTCTGTGTGCGCGGAATGCTAATGATGTATGCCTGCCTGCATGCCGTCTGCGTGCGCGGAATGCTAAAATAGAATATCTATTTGGGCACTTCAGTTGGAGGTGTTATGGCCCCTCGAAGTAGCCCAAACATGGCGTTCTATCAGAAAGAGACAGGTTTGGGGAACAACAAAATTCCAGGCTGCATATGCTGCTTTGTATAATCATGCCAGTAATGTCCATGGTAGTAGGTCATGTTAGCGTAGATTTCTAACCGAGAATACACTGGTTGAAGGCACAGGCTTCTGTGTGAGGACACGAAACCGCTATTCCTGGCCCCGGTTTGATACGGTGCCAAAATGCTTTGAAATTCGAAATTTGCAAAATTGGCCCGAAAATGATTGACTTTGTATTGCTATTTGCATTGCACTAAGTTAGTTTCATAAAGTAATGGCGAAATAATGGTAGGTAGTTGAGCTCGTTCACCTCCTGTATACAGAAATATGCGAAGAAAAGATCGTCTCTCATACTTCATTCCAGTGTATTTGATTCCGCAGTGTGTGATCACAGTAGAGTGACGCGCCCAAGAACGTTGTTTCCAAGGGGCTAGCCTGGGACGTTCTTATTTTTTCCGCAATCTGGCTGCGTTCTTACAACCCGTTCTTAGAAACAATCCGTACTGAATCATATTTATCCCACAAGCTGCCAGAAAGCCAACACCGCCCTTCTTAACTTTAGGCTGTGGCGTTCCTAGTGTTTCAGGCTGGACGTACTTGGGCTCTCCACGTTCTTCAGCGCGACTCTACTGTATAGTGCCGCACTGAATTCCGGAAAAAGAATTTAAATTTACTTATGATTCTCATCATCTAGTACAAGCCTACCTCATAGGATCAAAAGAAAAGCGAACTCCTGTTTGGAAAAGTTAGTTTTTCTTGTATTTCGGTGTATAAAATGCAAACGTGTGTGTGTGGCTTTCACAGGCCCCGAACATAGGGAAGGATTCCTGATACACTAGCAAAATTTAAGGATTGATAGCTGACTCTCATGAAGCTTCAACCCTGAAACGTTCAGCGAAATTGGGGAGAAAGTGGTTTTGACCTCGGATATTTTTCGCGATATAGGCCCGAGCAACCTTACATTCCAATAAGTCAGTTTTAAACTATTGAGCAGAAACACAAGCCTAGAGTAAAATTGTTCTCGTAGTATGTGCATATGGGTGCAGGAAAATGAGTTACATCTCATACGTTTCTAGCAGAATCCGCTTCCCTACTATGTGCCAACATGTCCAAAGAGTTACAAATAACGGTGTGCGACATGTCATTCTAACTTTTTAATTTAAATTAATTTCTCTGTCCTCTTATTGTTTGAACCAGCTCTGCCTCTCGGTACTGAGCACTCTCTTGGACAGCCTGGAACCTCTCTGGGTTTTTTTAAAATTTAAATTAATGAATTATAGGGTACCTCACTTCAAACTCTCCAACTACGGTCTCTTCGCTGCATAAGTTCACTTCACTTCCAAAAATAATAATAATATTAGATACAAATGGAATGCATTCCATTTGTATCTAATACATATATTTTTTTTTGGAAGTGAAGGGAACTTATGCAGCGAAGAGACCGTAGTTGGAGAGTTTGAAGTGAGGTACCCTATAATGTGTGAATGGCTGCAATGGAGTCTGCGAGTGCTTAGGAAAGTTTAAATTAATGAATGGAAAACATGTTTTACTGTTTTTTTGTTTCAGAATGTTGTGTACGTCAACGTCATTGATGTAAATGAGCCACCTAGTGAGATTGATATGGACTACCAGCCAACACTTGAAGAGAGCATCAGCCCTGGAACTCTTGTAGCCAATTTCACTGTTATGGACCCAGATGTAAACCAAACCCATACGTGCCACATAACGGAGGGTGAAAGTAGCTTCATTATCAGCAGTGGATCTACAGCGTCCGGCGGGGAAGCCTTCACGATTTTGGTAAATCAATATTTGTGCTGATTTTTGACACTGAAGCTTAAAACTACCTACACTACCCCCCCCCCCCCCCCCACACACACACACATGCCAGGACTAATGCACTTTGAAGTACCCCACGCCCACATGCCATGATTATAAATAAGGCTTAAGCACTTTGAAGCAGTCTGAGGTTGTGAGTTTTGCTGTTGGTGATTGCTTTTGTCAGATGAGATGATCAGGTGTGGAGATCACCTTGTAAACAACTCGCCTTTTGCACACCTCTCTCTCTCTCTCTCTCTCTCTCTCTCTCTCTCTCTCTCTCTCTCTCTCTCTCTCTCTCTCTCTCTCTGTGTTTCATTTTACTATTGTCCTGCATAGATCTCTGACAAGACAACTCTGGATTATGAGGCTGGCACGACAGTGTATGTGAAAATCAATTGCTCCGATGACGGCATGCCATCATTGTCAATTTCCAGAACAATTGCCTTCACTGTGGAAGATGTCAACGAGCAGCCCACGGGTATCCTGATCTCCGGAAATCACGCAGTTCCCGAGAACTCACCACCTGGATATGCTGTGGGGACATTATCTACTGTTGACCCTGACATGGGACAGATCTATACGTACATCCTCATTGGAGATGCGGTGAAAACATTCATGGTAAGCTTGTTTGTGTGCTGCATGCTATCATGACCATTCAATGATCTCAAGCTGTCTTTGTGATTTGCAATCTATCAAAACGGACATGGTAAAGCGTGTTATCTGACTCTAGAGGTGATGGTAATGATGTCATGGGGATGAACAAGCGGAACTGCTTACGGAGTGCTAAGTATACAGCCTGCGCGGGTAGCTTCGCTTGAACCAGTGCATCGCAGTGCTGCGGCTTTGCCAAGGCTCTCAAATTATGATGCAATCCCATAACCTCTAGACCTCTAGTGTTTGTAAAATATCGGGCATTTTCCCCACAGGTGCGAAAGGACAGCTTTCAATACAGGCGTGTCTGATACTGCAAAAAAAATGTAATATTGCAATGCCAGGCGCACTCCCACATAGCATCTTCCATCCCATGACTAGTGGCATATAGCTTTGTTTGCTTGCACCTGTGTTCATGTCTTGTTTGTGACAGATCATTGATGCATCGAATGAACTTGTTGTCAAAAACAACACTTTACTCAACTATGAGGAAAACACTCAGATCACTGTTACAGTTCAGACTACTGACAATGGCGTACCTGCCCGCTCTTTCATCCACTCAATCAACATCAGCATCAGTGACATCAACGAACCCCCAACCAACATACGCCTTCTTGGCAGTGGAGAACTGAAAGAGGATGCGGCCAATGGAGACATACTGGGACGTTTGACTTGTGATAATCCAGAGAAAGCCCAGACACTGTCATACACGATCGACTCTCCAACGCTGCAGGTTTCTCAAACTATGTTCTCCGTGTACACAAATGCATCAGGAGCGTTTGTGCAGCTTGTGAACAACACGGATATGGCAGGCACTAGTATACTAGCGTTTGTTGTTAATGTTACTGACAATGGGCACCCGCCAGAGTCAGGTCTGCAAATGATCGCAGTAAAACTGATTAAGCTTGACCCATGTGCCCAGGGCACTCGCAATTGTGGCAGTGGCGCATACTGCCAGCGTGTTAATATGTCATCGGCACTTTGTCCTTGCAAGTCGGGATTTGTTCCTAGCTCCATTCCCGACTCGTGTATGCAACGTGACGACTGCATTGCCATGTCTGGGGAGGCGATTATACTGTTAAGCCATGGTGCAGCCTCTGGATCACTACCACCAGCAGCAGCAGTGTCCTCCACACCAGTGTCAGTATGTGAAAACAATGCAACGTGCATGGACTTGACGAACGACTATGTGTGTAGCTGTACTCCTGGCTTTACGGGACAGAACTGCGAGATCAGATTTGACCGGTGCACACTACAGCCAGGCCTTTGCCAGCATAACGGTACCTGTGTGGACAGCTCACCTAACACTGGCCTAAGTTGTGTGTGCCCCATCGGATATAACGGAAGTCATTGCGATGTGAATCCAGATGATTGTCCAGGTGCCGTTTGTGGAGTAGGTACTTGCGTTGATGGCCTAGCCATGTTCACATGCACATGTCCTCCGTCAAGGACCGGCCGCATCTGTCAGTATGCAAGCGGAGCCTGTGATAGTGCACTCTGCACTGGATCTGATCAGTGTATTCCGCGCTCTTTGGACGATACATCACTGATAACTGTCAGCTCTTCAGAAAAGACCCAGTACATGTGTGTTCCTCCGTCGTTTATTGTCAATGATCGTTTCCACACCGATAGTGCACTAACCGACACGGACAGAGAGAAATGGGAAGATACTGTACGTGGCATTAAGATCATGGATGCAGATGGCAAATATATATCTCCAGATGACATCATTATCTTACCAGCAGCTACTGATGATGAGATCAGCTATGTAGTCCTATTGGATGATGCTCCTGTAGACCCGTACACAGTGAAGCATGCCATGAATACCACTTGCCATCCGCATGAGCATGCACTAGCCCAGAGACTTGCCCGGCTCTGCACCGACTTGGTGCAAGACGCTGTGGAGCCACAGAGCCAGGCCGCATCACAAGCATCTGAGCAATCTGATCATCCGTACCTTGTTTGGGGCATTGTCAGCGGTCTCTTACTGGCAGCTCTTCTGATCTTGATTTTAGTGACCATCAAAGTGCAACACACCAAGAAACTCTTAGGCCAGAGCAAACAACGAGAGCGACGTCTCCAGGCCCCAGTAGACGACAGCGATGCTCTGGCTGCGGAGTTCATGTTTGACGGCTACACCGACTATGTGTACTCAGGTGGCGACCGTCACTTCTCTCGCAATCCGCTCTACTATGATCCAGCGCTTGCCGTGAATGGCGAAGATCCTGATGGCCAGGGCAGTACAATGGTAAGCGAGTATGATGATTGTCTTACGTGTTCTGAAGTTTGCTTCTGTACATCTGCATGATGTGCTCTGTGCAGTCCACATGCCGTGTTTCCCCAGATACAAGTCACACATATTTACCAGTAAAACTCGAGGTCGAAGAAAGAAGTTCTTTGCCACTGACAATTTTTGTGCAGAACAACGAAACGTCACAGAAAGGGTTGAGACTTCCTGCCCAAGTGATTTATTTGCATTGAATAAACTTAACTTGACAGGTATCTGAAATGGATATTTGATTCCCTATCAGGTATGCCCAACCGTAATCTTTCGCATAATAAGAAGAGCATAGTCTTTTAAAAATTAAGAAGGCCGCTCTGCTTGAATGGCGACTACACCATAGCTGAGTGGTAGAGCTCCGCCGTCCTGTAGCGTTAGTACCTAGCTCGATTCTGCGGTTCAAATAGACCTAGACATTTTCGAATAATTCAAATTTGATTTGAGCTTTTTGAGAATTTTCTTCGGGATATTGCTCTGGCAGTTTCTGCAATCTTTCTCGTACGGATTTCTAGGCGATTGGATAAAAAACCGCTGGATTCGGCCTGGGTTAGAGTCCCATTGCGAGCACTCGAGCACTGTATGCAAATGCGCAAGTGGCGCAGCACAGTGTGCAGTGCCACTACAGTGTGAAGTGCCACTACAGTGTAAAGTGCCACTACAGTGTAAAGTGCCACTACAGTGTAAAGTGCCACTACAGTGTGAAGTGCCACTACAGTGTAAAGTGCCACTACAGTGTAAAGTACCACTACAGTGTGAAGTGCCACTACAGTGTAAAGTGCTACAACAGTGCAAAATGCCACTACAGTGCCACTACAGTGTGAAGTGCCACTACAGTGTAAAGTACCACTACAGTTTGCTTTTTGTTGCCGCTGAGCTTGCATGCTGCTCTTCGCCATTTGCGAGGAAAGACGAAGCATGTGTTTGTGCACATCCAGATATTGGAGCCTCGTACAAAACGTTTGACGAACAGCAGCCGATAGTCGTTGAAGATCGAAAGAGAATGATGTATGGTTTGCTTTACCAGTTTCGTTGAATTCTCGAAAAGAAGCGCAGTTGGCTTCATGCCTGCTTGAAGTCTAATCCGAATTTCGACCCCCCCCCCCCCCTCATTCTGAGTACAATCTACAACAAACATTCGAAAAGAGCTGGCTGAGCCAATACCCTTGATTGCAATATTCAAAGGAGGAAAGTGGTGTACTATGAGTTTTGTACAGTATTTCGAATCACGTGACCTAGCAAACCAGCCCGAGAATTGCCACACTACGCCCCTGGCGTGACACCTAAATGGTGGAGGGAAAGGGATGAAACTCACACCAAGTGACGCAAGTGCTAATGCTGACCTGCTACATTTATACACCCGGGGGGGGGGGGGGGGGCACACTACAAGTTCCTACTGACTGTGGATCGTCACAGCCGTACTTGTACAATTGCCCCACTTCCAAGCAGGACCTAGAACCTGATCCCTCTTGTTTCTCAATCCGACAGTCCTAGCCATACCCTATATGCCTACAGTGCTGCTAATCCAGTCGAGTCACTCAAGTACGCGCCTGGCATTGCACCCCCTAGACCTGCGAACACTGGACAGAGACGGCGCACGGCGCGGCGCACCCTTGACTCACGTGACTGGATTATATGGAGCAGCACTGTACTTACCCTCAGCTTAGCAGAATCTGAGCATTGCCTACTTCGGAGTAGAGTGTTCCTGAAGATATGCGTTGTCTGAAATATCCTATTTTCACAAAACGCCCCTATGCAATTAGAGAAACCTGTTGCTGTTGTTGCATGCTTCTTATTCCCTGCTCGTAGGTTACCTCCTCGGTTTATGATGCTTTTCAACCAAGCAAGGGAGACATGAATGACCAGGGATCTCAAGCAAGCATTTATGCCACTCTGGAGCATGTTGGTACGCTTGTCTTTGCCGAGCCACGCGGCTGATAAAAAATCTTCTGCAATGAAGGCTACAGTGCCTGCAAAGCACGATGCCGTAGAAATTGTGTTGCGTGTGAATCCACTGAACATGGTGTACATCGTAGTGTTTATTGATTCTCCAGTAGAACTGCAGGTCTGCTATCAGTGCCTTTTTCTTGATACTTGTGATCAGCAACTGGTACACCTCAGTCAAGGCTCCGCACTGACACCTGAAGTAATTCCAGAGTTGGGGATTGCTATGCTAATGCTCAGTGTTCGATCCAGCAAGGGAGCCACGAATGTACCCCACTGCACCAGGCTGAGTTTCGGACAAAGAAAAAAACATTCCGTTGAAAACATCTATCCAATTCGTACTGTCTGCAAGTCGAATGGTACATATGGTTCTCAGCATGGTCATGTAGCTCATGTAGTTTATGTGAAATATGGTGTGTGGTATCATCCAGGTGGAGAGGAAGGAGTAAATGAACTCTATTCAGAACTTCAGAATTCTGCGTCCTCTCCGTTCCCAGGTAAGTCCTGTGAAGTCCTAAACAGAATATATCCCTTCGTGCATTTTTTCTAACGATATTTTCTTGGCCTCAGCATCATAACATTAGATATAATATATAAATTACGTTTTCTAACCGAGGGCTTGACGACTATGAATACCCAGGTAGAGCAACCAGGAGCTGCGGCACAAGCTACTTGAACTGTGCTAATCCATGTCCGTTGTAGAATGCTTGTGCCGAGTTTGACAAATATTCTTGCAATCTTCTTCCTTTTTGTGTTCATAAATCCTTCAAATATCAACAGATTATCCAAGGAACTAGTGTACAGTGAGGGTAGTCAAAACACGTACTTGAATAATTCATTCAATCTGGAGTGTTGGCTGGAAGTGCGGGTCTGATGGTTATATATTGCACTGTTTGGTGTGCGTGTGTACTAGGTGGAGCCATTGGCATGACCAATCCAGTGTACGAAGGTTTCCGTGACGAGCCTGAATACACTACGGCCGCTGAGGACTACAGCGCGCTCTCTTTTGATGACGGACGCAAAATGCCTGCTGCTGTTGTTGATACTTCTACTGCCACCACCACTACCGGCACTGCTCGCGGCGTGTCTGCTGCTAATGTTGATACTGGTGCTGACTACAGCGCACTGGAATTTGGTGGAACCACTCCGACCAATCAGACTGCAGCAAACTCAACTGCCGGTACGAACAATGACTACAGTACTATCCGTGAAGCCAAATCATCTGCAGCAGGCGCAGCACGTTCATCCAGCTACAGCACGCTAGACTTTGGAAAACGCCCAAGTCACACGTCGAAAAGCCGTGCGTTCAGCACCACTCGACCGGCTGATCCATTCAATGAGACCGGTGAATCTTCCCTACAAACAACACAGCAGCGTAGAGACCGCAAAGCTGCTCAACCCCCTACTAACCTTGGTGATAGTAAGAAGCAGGTTCAGATTGCCAATCTCATCGACAGTATTGACTGGCCTGAAATGTCCTGAACAACGGAATACTGATTTGGATTGCACTTATATTGTCCATAATGGAGTTGACCGACACTCACCTGTTTTGCCTGTTTCGATAGTCCATTGAATCCTTTGGGCACTGGCAATATGATTATCGTGATGACATTCATTTGAGTACTGGGTCGTTTTTTTTCTTTTTTTCCTCTTCACTAAAATATTCTCTCAAATTTTTGTTGTCATCGTTTATCACAAGTACTTTCTCTCTCTTGAGACAAAAAGGTTCCGTTTTCGCAATAGTGGATAGTAGATGACTCATCTGACCAGAATTGCTCTGAATACTCCTGGATATGGAACGGGGAACTGTCTTCTTTTGCGTTTTGTGTCTCCTCTCCTAACTTATCTATTCTCTCAAAATTCTCACTCTTAGTGGCGTTAGTTTTACTGCATTTCCGCACAAAGCCACTCTCCACTATTCCCAGTGGTTGTGGCAAGCAGTTGCTGAATACTCATATCTCGTCGACAAGAACGTTCCTGAAAAACGGAATAGCAGACTATGTGCTTTGAGCATGATTTAGCTCGGATCTTCACAGCACTTCTCTTGTCACCACAACATTTTGGGCATGCATTTTTCTAGTTCACGTTTTGTCTTACAAATTCAGGAGCGAGATGTCCAACTTGAATTCAACAGTTTCAATGCCTGTGAGAAGTGTGTGCCGTCTAACGTAAGGGCTGCTCGACACCCAGAGCTCCTTGAGCCTGAACGAGTGCATGCTAGAGAAGCAGTTTTGTGTTTGCAACTCACATTGTGTTGCTTGCAGTCACCCAGATGATGAAGCTCAGCCGAGGGGAATCCCGCATCTCACACTGATATTTCAGTAGAAATTTGTGGTTACTATTGCCAACATGGAACGCACACCCCTTTCCAGATTTTTATGCACGGTGCTACTATTGACTAATACGGTTATTTTCAGTGTGTACACTGGTATAGTTTGCCTATGGTTACATGTGTTGCTGCTGCATGCCATAATCACTTTGATCTGGGTTTGAGGTCTGGTTGGAGTGCGTAGGCGTAGTCAAGACTAGCACTGTAACATGTATGCACATGCTGTCTTACTCACCCGCTGTAATTATTTTAGAGAATGTAACCACCGAAGTCCAGAAATGCTACAAGGGTAAAACAGGTCACGGTGTAGGATGATGGTAGGGTGGGGGTGGTGGATTTCCAGCTTCTGGATGAAACGCTGGCCAATTTTTTCAGAATTATTTCAAAAGATTGTTACTCTTTCTTCGCATGACTGTGCATGTGGTGCTCTTCCGTGTCCCACTCATTACCAGCTATCTACTAGAGTACTACATGCATACGTCATGCTGCACATGCAAGAACTAAGATCACTTAGTAGTAACTGTTGCTTTTGATTCGTTCACCATTGCACACATTAGCCTGAGCTGCATCGACTTACTGACGTCACCACCTGTACCTAGTAGATCTACATGTCATTCGTCAGTTCATAAAAGGCATAATGCCCACAATGAAGTGTTGCTGAAGTGCAAACACAGAATCATCACGGGCACACCAGAAATACAATGTACATCAGTGTTGTTGAGGAGCGGACCAGAACAAAAGGAAACTCTTTTGAAAATGTTCACCCACTCACTGGGTTTGACCCAAATCGATCTACTCCACACACTACCGGTACACTTTCCACTACTAGTATCCCCCAAATAGCCCCGTTGGGTATCACACTGCGAGATCTCATCATGAGATATTCGCCAGTCCCCAACCTTGAAGTTCAGTGAAACAGCTGAGCTACTGCACACAAAGCGAAATCATTCTCCGTCAACATGGTCACACTGCTACAGTACAAACAGAGCAAGATAAGTGCACCACGTCTACTGTAACAGTGTAAGAAGAACAGGTGGTCACGACTCACGATCACAGATCCACACGGAGAAAACAGGTGGATCCACAGCCGGGGAGAGTACCGTCGGTCAATGTCGTGCAATGATGTTATCGCATGAGCTGATTGTTTAGGAACTGGAGGTGTTAGTGGACAATTTTTAAGTCTTGTAGTTCCTTGGTCCTTTTTTCTCTTTTTTTCTTTTGTACAACAAAAATTCATTTTAATAACTTTCTTGGAGACAGGAGGCTTATCAGGGAAAGAAAAACTACAAATCTCAAGCCATTCTTCACCATCATCAGCAATAAGGACTCGGAAATTCATGAACCAGTTTTCGGGCATTCTCTTCAAATGAAATGCAAGCAAGCAGAACCAATGAAACATAGGGATAAGTAGCATCACAAGGGTGATAACCATTACAACTAGGTGATAAATTTAGCGAAGAATTTATGCACAAGGGGTGATAAGAAAAGGGAAAGAGAGAAAGGGAAGGTGAGAAGTGATACAAGAGGAACTAAACACACACACACACACACACACACACACACACACACACACACACACACACACATACACTGTGTGTAAAGACAAACACCAAATGGACGCTACGTTAACTATTATAATAATATTACTTGTACAAGTATGTTGATCGTGAATATGATTCCTCTGTTGCCACCCACCTCATTGCGAATGCTGATTGTGCTCGTGTGTATTCTGATAGCCACTTCTCTGTTTTGTCACGTACCCGTGTGCGTGGTCTCGCCCATCTGAAAGTGTTAGAAGCTATTTTATATATTTACACTACCCAGCTACCTTTGTGTAAACAAAAGACAAAATGTCATATCTCAAGTTGTTTAATGACACCCCTGATCCCACTAGTTAACGTCCATTTGGTGTTTGTCTTCACACAGTGTGCGTGTGTTTAGTTCCTCTTGCTCACTTCTCGCCTTCCCTTTCTCTCTTTCCCTTTTCTTATCACCCCTTGTGCATAAATTCTTCTCTAAATTTATCACCTAGTTGTAATGGTTATCACCCTTGTGATGCTACTTATCCCAATGCTTCATTGGTTCTGCTTGCTTGGATTTCATTTGAAGAGAATGCCCGAAAACTGGTTCATGAATTTCGGAGTCCTTATTGCTGATGATGGTGAAGAATAGCTTGAGATTTGCAGTTTTTCTTTCCCTGGTAACATTAATTTTGTAAATAGAAAAGGACCTAGAAGTTACTAGTTATGACTAACACTCCACCAAGATAACGAGATAATATGCAGTCAGATAGTGCGATAACAAGGCACACAACAGACAAGGATATTGAGACATTCGACGACCTGACACCTAGCTCCAACACATCTATGAAGCGCAAACCAACAACCTTCCAACTTGGAAGGCTCAGGTGCGGAAAGTTCCAATGAGGGAAAGGGATGCGCCACGAAGATGTGCACGAGCTACCGGTATGTCCCTCGGCAACAAAGATATCAAACGTTACGGGATGATGATGACGAGACTAGTAAGACCATTGGACAAACCTACCTAACTACAACTTCGCTTGACTTCCCCTCTTCATCTATTTTTTAATGCCGGCTTTGAGTATGAAAGCCAAGTTAACCCACGTGGGCACATGCGTAGTGATGGTCTCATGATGCGTATCATTATTATTATTCTGTGCGAGTATGGTCTGTAATACAAGTAGTAGTATGGACGAAGCAGGTTCTGGTGCAGGGTTGAACCCACTTGACCTTATGAATGGGTACTTGAACTCAGGGGTGTTAATTGTGGCCACTTGAAATCTGAAGTGGTTATTAAGTGGCCCAGGTGTCACATGTAATTGGGTTAATGACTAAGTGGTTTTGAAGTGCCTTTCGGTGACATAAGTGATTTTAAAGTGGTGGGTGTGGTTTTAATAAGGTTGACTGTCTGGGATGTGGTTTGAAAGTGATTTATGATGTCCTTGAATATTCTAGGTATTGCCAGACTAATTAAAACTAGGTCTACCAGCAGTATGATCCCATAGGTTTTGTATTTTAGGATGTGTGACTCATGGGTGAATTCATATACATGTATGATGCGACGTTTACCGGAACCTGTGATCAGTTAGCATCATAGGTATTCATTATTGTCTTGAAGAGAAATTTTAAATACTGCCTGCGTACAAGGAGAGTCAACGCACCGGCGTTGAGCATGACGATGACCCTTGTCATGTTGCCCCTCCTCCTACTCCAAACATTGACAAATGTTGGCATAATCATCAAGTTGTGAATGAGGGACACTTTGTGTGTACTGTATTTGGACTTGTTCTTGATAACCGTGTTTTTGCCCGAGGTGAATTTTTCAGAGAGATGTATTCTCCCATGGCTATATGCCGCTCGGGAGCGATTGACTGCCGTCGACAGACATCTGGTACGCTTCATGGAAAAGACCGGTGTCCTGATGAACCTTCACGGTGTGCTGGAACTGTTGCAGTACATGAAGAAGGATAATGGCTACAAGAGCCTGAACTATGCCATAGCTCTGACATGCATCTGTGCTGATGACGACGAGATTTGCCAGAAGCTTCCGTCATATCTTCCAAAGAGCCATGTGGCGTGGGCACGATCCAGCAAGCTAATGAGTTGCAAACCGCAGCAATTTTCGAAAGCCTGGCTCCGCCAGCTTCTAAACCGTACAAAGCCTCTTGCCTCTTTTCAGCTGAAGAAGCTTAGGCAGAATATCGCAGAGTTAACAACGCAACAGTCAAGCAGTGGCTTGCTGACAACGGCAATAGCATGCACAGCACTCATAACGACGGCAAGGCGGTGGTTGCAGAGCGATTCAACAGAACGCTCAAGTCACGCATGTGGAAACACTTTACAGCAAAATCAACAAAATTAATGTCTACATCAAAGTGCTACCCAAACTTGTACACGACTACAACACCAGCAAGCATCGCAGCATTGGTTTGACACTTGCTGAGGCGTCCGAGGAGCGTAATACACCGTTTGTACAGGATCGCTCCAGCAAAAGTCCAGATGCACGCACAACGCGGCGACGCTATGCTGTGAACGATGAAGTGAGAATTGCTGTGAGCAAAGCTCATTTCGAAAAGGGCTGGTAGTCCGCGATGGTGAATCTCTTCGTACACACACACACACACACACACACACCCGCGCGCGCGCACACACACACACACACACACACACACAAACACACACACACGCACACAAACACAGGTGTACAGTCATACACTTATTATTAGTCATGCTGAAGGGCTCACCTCTAAACGTGAATGTGTTCTTCAGTACACCATCAGAGCGTACGACAGCATACGATACTGCACATGGCACGTGTTCAGCTTCACACACAGATTGCTTCCCATGGCGCTCTGAAGACGTTCCTTTCAGCAGACACTCAGTATCAGCAAAGATAACATAGGGCATTTTCATCTTCCGCTGTATCTCGGTGAACCTGAGCTGCTCGTCCGCTTTTGGCATCTGGACTGTCGCTGCCCTCACTTCGCTACAGTATAGTTGATGCTTCTTCAGTGTGGTTTCACTGTGATTTGCAGAGAGGCATCGCATGCAAAAGTACTTCTTGGCCTTGGACTTTGTCTGGCTGGCACATAGAGCGCTAAAGGTCTTTATCCAGCAGTAATGGCTAAGGAGATCATCTTGCAGGATCAGGAGATTTATTGGATTGTCATTACCTGAAGAGCCCACTTCAGACACTGCTCATCGTCCTTCTTGACATTGATGATGGCCTTTGCCGAGGCTAACCTTTTAGGTAGAGGAAGGTACGACGACATGCGCCATTGGACGATCTTTGCAAATATCCAGATGTGCGGTTTTCACCTTACTGACAGTCCAGCCTGAACCACCTTGCACCCAAGCGTCCAGCTTTGCAGTGATCTCGTCAAAGGCGGTGGTTAGTAGATCTGGAATGTTCCTGACATTCAACACAGTCATCGGCCGGCTTCGGAAAAATGGAGAGGTGTAGATGATTGCACCTGCGGCATTGGTCTTCTCCACAGTGACACAAAGAACCAGTACAGCTTTGAACTGCTGGATGCCTAGCTCGTGCACCATTGTTTCTTGCAGCTCTGGCGATAGATAGTTCAGGACGCCAAGGACGTCCTTCTGCATGTCTATGAAATTGATTCTATACTCCCTCAAGAATCCACGAGGAGCTGTACGAGTCAACGTAAGTGACCTTACTCAATTTTGGAGGTGAACACTGAAGAGCTGTGATCCTCACCAACACCCACATCACTATGAACGCCGCCGCCGTATTCACTATACATCCGCTTCATGTTTCAAAGCGGTAGCAGTAGCAGTGCATACCAAACTGTGATACAGTTGCGGGTGTGAACAGACTGTGGTTTATAGTGCGGAGTGTGCAATACAATTATGTGAGTAACAGTTAAGAAAGGTTTGCTCCCCACAGTTGGTAGGCCTATATAATGCAGTACAGAGTACAGTCATGCTATTGACAGGCTCTTTTGCATCGATCTTCGACATGTTTCTTTGTAATCCACATACCGCCGCAAAAAGGTGTTTTCAA
This sequence comes from Sycon ciliatum, assembly GCF_964019385.1. Classification (NCBI taxonomy): domain Eukaryota; kingdom Metazoa; phylum Porifera; class Calcarea; order Leucosolenida; family Sycettidae; genus Sycon; species Sycon ciliatum. Next base: position 25,971,616 of record NC_088650.1, read on the forward strand.
ACATATCATTCCACAGGTCTGATCACTATCAGTATCACTTGGTTTTATAGAGAGGTTGTGCATAACGAAAATTCGTAACTTAGACGTAGTCTGGGCACGAGTAACGAAAAAGGAAAGGAACTTTCGCGAGGCCGATCGCGAAACTTTGAAGATCTTACGTTTTGAACTTTCGCTTCTTTCTCGCAAGCTTCTCATGTACATGGAGCTGTGTTGATGCACGTGGTGTCAAGATTTTTTCGCCATGGCCTTTTCAAGTCGTTCTGCGAGTTCTTCCTACTCGGCATCCTGTGAAGCTGATGGATCTCTTTCCCGCTCTCTCAGCGATCCTCTGTCACCTGGACAGCGCTCGGCTAGTTCTGTCAGATCTGGAAGTCCTGTCAGTGCTCGCTACGCCCTGTGACAAATAATTATTATTCCGCTGAATCCCCGCAGCAGAATTCTGCCACTTCGGCGTCTGCGTCTTCCCCCGTGACGTCTCAGCGAAGGACATTTGATCTCGCGATGGACCTGGCCCTTCTCAGGCAGCTTCGTTCTCACGACCAACCGTTTCGACGAGGGTCTCCAGCCATGGAGATCGTTGCCTGTGAGCTGGAAAACTTGAGCCCAACTCAGTTCGGTGGTGTGCCTACATGTGGGCCATGGGCCGGAGTACACACTTGATTCCTTTTGTGAATGTGCGACGTTAAATAAACTTCTACAACAACAACAACAATGTGGTAGGTTTTGGATCCTTATTAAGCATATCTAGGGCGTGCCCTTATAACCTTACCGCCAATCATGGCGAGCACTGGTAACCTGGTAACTCGAGACCCCGATGGATGGCACTGACCTCGGAGCAGATGCGAGAGACGTCCGGGAAATTCGATTGCACACTGGGGACCAAAGTGGTGGATGTCGCGAATGCACTGGGAGATGCTGGATACAACGACCTCACATCTGTTCAGATAAGTTCACAGCATGAGTGCATTGTAACCTTCATGTCCACTGCGAGTCTAGAGCGTGTTGTTCAGGAGGGCTTTTCTCTATTGGATAAGACTATTTTGGTTTCAAACGTACTGGATTCGATCCTCCAGCTGCATATATCTGACCTCCCGGTCTGGATCTCGGACATTGCATTGACGGACGCTCTCAAACCGTACGGGAGTCCCGTTTCAACAGTTCGATACGGGCAAGTCACCACAAAGCATGGCTTCGATGTTACAACCGGGTACGCTTTTTAAGCTTCAAACTAGGAAACAATGCCCCTCCATTTCATCCTACGTTCAAACGGCAGGGGGTCACGTCTTTGCCGTACGGTATAAGGATCAACCACGCACCTGTAGGGTATGCGAGTCCCCAGCGCCAGGTCACCTGGCCGCGGACTGCCCCACCAGGCCACGCACCCCTCGTGGAACGTACGCTAACAGGGTCAAATCGGGACCCCAGAAAGGGCGCGAGGATCAGCCACTGCCTGAAAGCCTAGCCTCTGCAGTCAAATCGGGACCCCAGGAGGTCATCGGTGCAGACAAATCGCGCGAGGATCAGCCACAACACGAGAGCCCGGGCACTTCTCCAGCTGGTCAGGTCGACTCGAGACCCCTGGAGGAGGGCACGGGTACACATGGAAGCCAAGACTCAGCTTCTGCCGTAACTGTCAAAATGCGACCTGAGCATGATAAACAAAGCAACCACGTGGAACTTGACCTGACTCTGTCTCCTGACAGCAGCTGGGCCGAGGAGTCGGACTGTCCACCTGAGGGGAAACTCTCAGGGGGCGATGAGGCTAGAGCATTGGCGATATTGGCAGACTGCTTCCACAAGAGGCCGCGGGAGTCGACCTCCCCATTGGTAGTTTCTAGTGATAACCAGAGGAAGAAGAAGGCGAAAAAGATCACTGCGTCAAGCAATAAGCAGATAACTTGGCGCAGATAACATCTTCTCCCCCTGTGTAGCCCTAGGTATACAAACACAATCTGGTTTTCCCTGTCCTACTTTAACCTCGTGTCTTCCTCCAGCTTCCTCATTCTTATCTTTAGCTTGATCCTGTTAGGTATTTCATTAGATTTTAGGACCCTTAGCCATACATGTAACTATGCACCCGCTTACACCAAATGTCCCTCCCCTTTTTTAATTACTTCCTCCTGCAATGAAGGGTAGCAAGCATCTTCGCATTCTCTGCACAAACGCTTTCGGCCTAGCCAGCAAACTTCCCGACCTACAGCACACACTCCTGCAGCATCAGCCCGACGTAGCAATTGTAACAGAAACGAAGTTCACTGCGGAGAAAGTGCTTCCCTCTGACATTAGCTTCCCTGGATACAGCTCACCACTTCGGTTGGACAGAACGGCACATGGGGGAGGGGTAGCCATCTGGGTGAAGTCGTCACTCCCCTCCATGCTCATCCCTGAACTCATGTCCGCCGCATATGAGATCATCTGGGTTTCTCTCCAGCTGGCCCCAGGTCTCCGCACCCTCTTGGGAGCAGTGTATCGGCCGGGGTCCTGTGACCCTGGCGATCTTACCTTAATCGATCATCTCGACAACATCCTCCCAGAAGCTAGACACCAGGGCTCCCACATTATCCTAGCTGGCGATTTCAACGTGCACAACCGGGCTTGGCTGAACAGCTCGAAAACTACGCCTGCAGGCGAGGCTCTCGAAGATACCTGCGCTGCCCATCTTCTTGTCCAGCATGTCACAGTACTGACTCGTGGAGACAACCCGCTAGATCTCATAATGTCAACGTTCACGTCCCCAGTTACTACACGTATACTTCCGCCCCTCGGTCGATCTGACCATGCAGTTGTACTGTAAGACTTTTCTTCCGTGCTCCCTAGACGTGAACCCCCTGTTAGGCGAACAGTATTCCGCTACAACAGGGCAGACTGGGATCGCCTCAGGGCGCACCTTCGCAACGTGGAATGGGGTGATATCATCACGGAGGACCCAGAAACTTCCTGTGAGCAGGTTACCGCTTCGATTACTGCAGCTGTTGCACAGTTTGTCCCATCCAAAGTTCTGGAAACGAGGCCTTCCGATCCGGTATGGTGGACGCCTGAATGCACCCAGACCGAGAGGGAGAAGGAGAAGTGCTGGCGCGACTGGAGAAAACACCCTTATGACCCAGCACTTCAGCAGGCATTCACCGATTCCATGACTGTAGCGATCGCCACCCAGTTCCGATCACGACGTGCAAAGGAGGACAGCCTCCGTCGCAGCCTCTCAACTGGGTCCCTCAGAGACAAACAGTGGTGGACGAAGTTGAAGAACGCTGCTGGCAACCGCACACAGCCCGAAATTCCCCTAGTTGTCGACTCTGACGGCCGCGAGTGGGCAACGAGCTCAGAGAAAGCTGAGGCATTCGCTCGCTTCTTCTCGAAGAAATGTAGCGTTGCCGGTCCGAACCTTGTGGAGGCTGACCTACCGGACCCTGCTCCCTCAGAGGCTCCACCTCTTCGCACCACCCGCTTCCGCCCACAGGCTGTCCGCCGCCTCCTGGCAAGGCTCGACGTCTCCAAGGCTACCGGGCCTGACGGTATTTCTGCTCGCGTCCTTAAGGAATGTGCTCATGAGCTCGCAGAGCCACTGTCCAAGTTATTTGCTTTATGCTTCCGGTCTGGAGTCCAACCTAGGATGTGGAAGACGGCCAACGTGGTTCCGATCCACAAGCGATCTTCCCGCTCAACCCTTAAGAACTACAGGCCCGTATCCTTACTGTGCATAATCTCGAAAGTAATGGAAACTCTTGTAAACAGACACATCGTAAACTATTTTGAAGACCATCATCTGCTCACGTCGCACCAGTTTGGATTTCGCAGAGGCCTCGGAACATCGGACGCTTTGCAAGCTCTCCAAACTGCCTGGGCAAGCGCTGTGGGCTGTGGAGGGGCGGCTCGTATCCTTGCTGTGGACATCGCAGGAGCGTTTGATCGTGTCTCGCATGTCGGCCTCCTCCACAAGGTGCGTAGCCTAGGCATAGATGGTCCGCTTCAGAGATGGCTGGCTTCGTACCTGGACACCCGTTCCCTACAGTGCCTCGTTGGAGGGCGGACGTCATCTAGGTATACGACCTCCGCTGGAGTCCCCAGGGAAGCATCCTTGGACCAACGCTTTTCCTGGCCTACGTCAACGCCGCGCAAGATGTTCTCGCTGACGGCGCCAGCTTGGAAGCCTATGCTGATGATACAAATTTGTACAGCTTAGTCACCTCCCAGCAGACCCCAACAGTCGCCGCGCAGTCACTGCAGGTGTCCGTTGACCGACTGCACGAGTGGGGTCGTACATGGAAAGTGATGTTTGAACCGACCAAATCCCAGGCCATGACAGCTACCCTCAGACGCACCGGCTTAGATCTCCCCCCACTCCTGTTTGGTGGCACACTAGTGCCCGAGACAACCACCATCACCCTCCTTGGTGTGAAGGTGGACGCCAAGTTGACCTTCACCGATCACCTACGCTCCGTAGCCACCCGTGCACGCCAACGGCTTGGGGTCCTAAACAGAGCCGCCCTCATACTCACCCCCGCCGGCCGGACGACCGTATACAAGGCGTTCGTACGACCAGTCATGGAGTATGCGCCTCTTGTATGGATGGGAGCTGCGCAGAGTCACCTCCAGCGTCTGAACAATGTTCAGCGCCGCGCGCTTCATGCTATCGGCCCTGGGGCACACCTACCCAGCCTGGCCATCCGCCGCACTGTTGCCTCGCTTGCCTGCCTGTACAAGCTGCACTACTTGCCTGGTCCTCCGCAGCTGCTCTCTGTGTTGCCACCGCGCCACATCATCTCTACCAACCCCAGAACTCGCAGCGAGCACGCTGCTGTCAGTGGCCATGACCACCAGCTCCAACACCAGCTGCCTGAATCTGCCCCGCTGGCACTGAAGCGCTCGTTTCCACACTGCAGCATTAGCGATTGGAACTCCCTCCCTGCCGCTCTCCTATCCCAGCCTCCCCACAGCAAGAGAATACAATCATTCAAAACGAATGTTTACCGCCGTCTTCGCAGCACAAACTGGCTCTGGGCAGTCGATTCCCTATGAATAGTATGAAGCTAAGACAGTTTCTCCCCCACAATCGCTCGTGTTAAGCCTTGCGTTTTTGCATCTTTCTTACCTGTACAGCTCTATCTTCTTCTCTTTTTCATTGTTTTTGGTGCGTGTTTTTGGCCGTGACGCCGAGACCTCAGGTCGGCAGAGTCATCAATGCCCCACCATCACTGCTGCGTCTCCGTGCAGCGCCTGCTCATTAGTTGTCACGTTTGTCCTAGTCTCCGTACCATAGGGCTTGAAAGTGATGACGTCAAAACGGCCAGGGAGTAGTAAGTTGACATCAGATTTCTATTTTTGGATCCACTAAGGTGTGACTTTGCTATTGCCTAAGTATGTGGGTGAATAGCAACCCACTCATGTCGCATGCAGGTGTGACTTTTATTTCGCCACCAGTTGTAACCCCGCCCCCAGTAGCCACATCAGTCAGTTTCACTGGCTACATCACCATGCTGTGGGTAAGACCGCTTGAAATGTGCTTGGATCCATACAAAACTGGATCCAAGTGAATCCAGTTTTTGAATTTTTGAAATTGTTGCTATGCTGTGACGTAGCACTTTCAAGCCCTCTTGTCTTTCCTTATTCTTTTCGAGCTGGTTATGTGAACATAGTAAAAAAAAAATTGAAACTCGGATGTTGAGCCATAAATAAATGTAGAAAGGAAAAGGACATAAGGATACGAGTTGGGTCATAAATATCAAAGATAAGTAAAGAAAGGGGAAGCTTTGCGAAAACGAATTGTACAAGCCGAAAGCCAAACTCCTACAGTACTCCTCATGCATGACATTGTGATGGACTAGTTGACTACAAAACAAGTTGCCAAGTTTCACACGACGTACGTTTCGCCGTATGGTTCGTGACGGCTCATGAGGTGTGCAATTTGAAACTCGGATGTTGAGCCATAAATATATGTAGAAAGGAAAAGGACATAAGGATACGAGTTAAGAGTAACTCTCCATCACTGTAACTGGATACTATAATTATACAGTCAGAAAGTGCAATAACTAAGCACACAACTGACAAGAGTACTGAGACATTCGACGTCCTGACACCTAGCTTCAACACATCTCCGTAGCACCCAAGTTGGGTGGTGTGCTGCTTTGCTGCTTCGAATTGTAGTTAGACCGCTTTGTCAAATATCGTACTGGTCTCGTCATCGTCCAGTAACAATCGACATTCTTTGTTCCGTTGGGACTGTGGCTTTTGCTCGTTTTCGTTGCGCTTGCCTTCCCCTCTTTGGTCTTTCCATAACCTTGAACATTCCAAGTTGGAAGGCTGTCGGTTAGCGCTACGGAGATGTGTTGAAGCTAGGTGTCAGGACGTCGAATGTCTCAGTACTCTTGTCAGTTGTGTGCCTAGTTATTGCACTTTCTGACTGTATCCAGTTACAGTGATGGAGAGTTACTCCGGCCTTAACTCGTATCCTTATGTCCTTTTCCTTTCTAAAAAAAATTCAAAACAATTGTTCACCACGCGCGCAAACAGCGGAAAAAGTACTCGAAAGGGTCACCATGATCACACTACGTTTTTCGTTGAGCACAACAGATTATTTTTCTTTACGAATTTTCGTCACTTCCAGATGGCTCAGATTCCGAAAGATCTTTACGAATTTTCGTTATGCACAACCTCTCTAATCAGACTAATGCATTGTTTTTTCAGTTGTACGTACCTCCACTACCTAACATTACAATTGTTGCCTTCTATTCACACGTTTGACAGCCATAGAGCACTTGTGTGGGAGGCTGTCAGAATTGCACCCGACTCGGTCACTTTGCGGCTGAAAGTCACTAAGACGCGGCAATCCTGCGACGGTGGAACTGTCACGGTGTCTTCAACGAAACGTGCCCGGTACTGGCAATGTCCGAATTCCGGCGCACGACAGCTCATGCCTGCAGCTCTAAGCCTGTGTTCGCTTTGCTGAAGGGAATTACCTTACTCCGCCATGTTTGAACAATATACTTCGTCAGGCTCTCAACTGCAACTAGGTGAGCTCCCTCTCCATGCGGATTGGTGGGGCGACACTCCTTGCGTCCAGAGGTGCAAGTGAAGCGGTGATACGACGGGCAGGGCGGTGGCGCAGTACAGCTTCCGAGCGCTATGTTCGGCAGGTGGCCGGCATGGCACCCCAATGGCAATGGACAAGTAGAGTAGCATCTCTACAGTGCATTTCAAAACTATAGACGCGTAGGGTTTTTGAAATATTTCAAATTTGGCTGGAACTTTTTGAGAATAGTTTTCGGAATATTGCTCAGGATCGCTCCACAATTACTCTCATATAGTTTCTAAAGAGTAAAGGATTGGATAACAGACGCCCAATTTGGAAAAAATTATGCACAAAGTGATCACAGATTTTATGTGGTATAGATGCTGGCATAACGGTTTTTGCCTAGGTACGCGTCTATAGTTTTGAAATGGACTGTACATGACAGGGTGTGAGTGCAAGTGAGTGTTATGCTCTGCTGACATTAAATTTATTATTATTGATTCCGTGACGATAGTCGGTTTATATAGGTGGGGTTTGCCATTGTCACTCAAATCGGCCCTGATAAGCAGTGTGATGGATGCGTTTGGCTCCAGGTGTCTGTTTTTGGGAGGGCCACGTATACATGTCTGCTGTGTTGCTGCTGCAATGTTGTGGCAGCGACATATTGATGTGACGGACTGATGTTGTAGTAAGTAACAGTGTACCCATTTGCTGTTGCTGGGTACCGTAGTTTGTCAGTTGTGCCTGTTTGAAGTTGCCAGGCCAGCTTGTATTGGTGCGTTCCCGTTTGCTGTTGCCGGGGCACCATGTTTGTAACGGCATACCCGTTTGCTGTTGCCGGGGCCGTGTTTGTACTGGTGCGTTCCCGTTTGCTGTTGCCGGGGCACCATGTTTGTAACGGCGTACCCGTTTGCTGTTGCCGGGGCCGTGTTTGTACTGGTGCGTTCCCGTTTGCTGTTGGCGGGGCACCATGTTTGTAACGGCGTACCCGTTTGCTGTTGCCGGGGCCGTGTTTGTACTGGTGCGTTCCCGTTTGCTGTTGCCGGGGCACCATGTTTGTATCGGCGTACCCGTTTGTCGTTGCCGGGGCCGTGTTTGTATTGGTGTGTTCCCGTTGAGTTTGCCGGGGCACCATGTTTGTAACGATGTACCCGTTTGCTGTTGCCGGGTGACATGTTTGCCAATTGTGCTTGTTACAAATTGCCGTGCTGTGCGCGTTATGAGGCGATAAGAATTATGAGCCATGCAGTGGCTTGTTGTGCCCAATGCCAATGGCTCTTGGGGAAGTTAAGGCAAAAATTAAAATTTCACCAGTTGTAGTCTTCGGGGTGCCGAGTCGAATGGTCTTGGTCCGAGAAAGCTGAGACGCTCCCTTCCTACTTGAATCCCAATCGAACTCGCGCACTTCCACCGAAACTGGGTGACTGCGCCCTACTAGATGGGGATTTGTATGCAAAATGTCACTAAAAGCGCCATTTCGTTCTTATAAAAGCACGGATGACCGCGATTGGCCCATATGTTGTAGTCTTTTGGACGCTGAGTCGACTGGTTTTGGTCCGAAAAGGCTGCGATGCAGCGTTCCTCCTTTATTCCCAATCGAACATGGTTGAACAAGCGGTCACGTGCTCCTGCGTACGCCAGTCACCTGGTCACCGTGCCTGCAGGGTACAACTTACTAGCCTGTTTGACCTTTTTTGGGTGCAGTCCTGTCACTCGAGTTGAACCTTGGTGTGAAAGTTGTCGCCTGCTGGCGTGGTGACCAGGTGATTTGGGCACCCAGGAGCACGTGACCACTTGTTCAACCATGTTCGATTGGGAATAAAGGAGGAACGCTGCATCGCAGCCTTTTCGGACCAAAACCAGTCGACTCAGCGTCCAAAAGACTACAACATATGGGCCAATCGCGGTCATCCATGCTTTTATAAGAACGAAATGGCGCTTTTAGTGACATTTTGCATACAAATCCCATCTCGTAGGGCGCAGTCACCCAGTTTCGGTGGAAGTGCGCGAGTTCGATTGGGATTCAAGTAGGAAGGGAGCGTCTCAGCTTTCTCGGACCAAGACCATTCGACTCAGCACCCCGAAGAATACAACTGGTGAAATTTTAATTTTTGCCTTAACTTCCCCTTTAACACGGCAATTTACTATCATTGGTGATATTTCAAAGAGTGACAAATGTGAAGAAAAACAAGATAATGGCAAACCCCCACAACTAGGTTCTATGCTTGGTGTGCTGGTGCGAGCAAGTTTTGCAAGCATATTGCAATGTGGAATACATGCGTGTGTATGCGTGTATATGCATAATATTATTAATCTTGGCCACAAGCGCGTACACTTGGGTGTGCGGTGGCAGGTGCATTCATGTGGGTTAACATACCTTTGAGCCTCCCAAGTTGGGTGGTCTGTTGCCCTGCGTTTTCGAGTTGTAGTTAGACCGGTTTGTCCAATGGTCTTACAAAGGTCAATAATTATCAGCGTGCAAGGGTTTTGTCCGACCACCGCTGGAGAATGCACTTCTAGTCGGCCAGAGTAGATATACTGCCCTGCCACACCGACCTTACCCGTCGGGACATGCCATGGTCCAGCGACATTGCTCCTCACTCCGGCAACTCGTGCGAACGGCGGCAGTCATAGCTTGCCAGATGTAGCGCATAAATGAACCGGCCTGCTACAGATAGTAACTCGCCGCCATGCTTCCAGGCGCTACGGTCCAGCAAGTGGACCACAAAGACCGGAGCCAACTACTAGTACATGTACAACCACGGCACAGATTCCAACTGAGCCCGTTCTCTACCATCATTACAACAGCTACAGCCTTTCTGTGGCTCTCTTCGCACCAACCTCGAGACCTGAAGTGCCTCCAGGCATTCCAACTAAGCAGTGTAGGCACCTCACTCCGCAGGAATGGCTCAGCTCTCTCACTAGTTATACGCATGCGCATGAAACATTGCTTCTGAAGAAAATAAATCATTCTCTTTGGCCTCAACTTTTGGCATAATTGCATAAAACTTCAGAGTGCAGCGGACTGTTTCACCTGAAGCTGATATCACTGAACCTACATGACTGTGATGCATGAGCGACAAATAAAAAAATTGAACAGTATACGCCAAGTATTTTGAGCAGTTCGGGCACAGTTTTTGAATCACAGTTACTCAGCATCCGTGTTTGATGACGGAACCTAAAAGTTATTGTTGAAACTGGAGAGTCCGGATATCAAGCAGTGTTTGGGCGTATACACACAAATGATGAAGATTGAAGCACATTGAAGAAAAAAAATAGCATGAGTGTGCCCGTGGGTTTCCGGGTGCTCGCATCTGACGGTGAGGACGAGTGTGTGGCAAGACAAAGTTCAAAATATAGTTGCATCCCTGACCGCGACGCAACCCGCGGGTGTGGACTACCTCCGCGTCGGAACAAGAGGATGGGATGCATCACCTTGCAGCGGGTCTGTTCAATAGTCAATTCAAATACCGTAGTGTCTTGTATTAAAGCCCATCTCATATAGAAGCCTGTTTTAAATGCAAGTGGATACAGTAGCAGGCACGCTGGCTGAAGTTTAAACAAAATACTTGTATACTGTACAAGCCTGAATGTCAAGACACACTGTCGGCACATACGCCTAATGCTAGTGTTAACATACATGGAATCACCAGATTTGAATAGATCCAGGTATGTATAGATCCAGGTATGAATAGCGGATCCAGGTATGAATAGCGGATCCAGGTATGAATAGCGGATCAAGGTATGAATAGCGGATCCAGGTATGAATAGCGGATCCAGGTATGAATAGCGGATCCAGGTATGAATAGCGGATCAAGGTATGAATAGCGGATCCAGGTATGAATAGCGGATCCAGGTATGAATAGCGGATCAAGGTATGAATAGCGGATCAAGGTATGAATAGCGGATCAAGGTATGAATAGCGGATCAAGGTATGAATAGCGGATCCAGGTATGAATAGCGGATCCAGGTATGAATAGCGGATCAAGGTATGAATAGCGGATCAAGGTATGAATAGCGGATCAAGGTATGAATAGCGGATCCAGGTATGAATAGCGGATCAAGGTATGAATAGCGGATCCAGGTATGAATAGCGGATCCAGGTATGAATAGTGGATCCAGGTATGAATAGAAGCCTAGCCCTGACATTGGCTTCTACCGGAACAAGCCCGGCTTTAACATGCAACCTAACTGTGGATGGTACAGTTAGGACTGTAGGACTGTTGTGCTACCAGATATGAGTACTGACTACTTGGCCTGGCTGGATCACACAATGGCTGCAACCACACGCCAATCCCGTTGTGGCTACTGTTGTCATCTACGGCCGTGACAAACTCCTTGGCCTCACTCTCAGTGACTTCTGTGAAGTCATTGCCGTGGAGCTGTAGGGTGTCCAGCTGTTTCCATTGTTGCAGAGCCTTTGCAATGTGTGGGAGAACCGGTGATGTCAAGCCGCACTTGAGCAAGACAACCTCAACCATGGCCCTGCAGCGGACCAGTACGTCGCACAGCTTCTCAACAGCGAGATTGCCCAGGGAAGGGTTGTCGTGGAGCCTGAAGATCCGCAGCTTCATGCTATGCGCCAGGGACTCTGCCAGTGCTATGCCTGCCCTTTCGGTGATGCAGCAGTCAATGAAGCTGAGGCATTGGAGCTGCTCGCATGGCTTCAAGGCCAAGGCATGGATGATTGGTGGTGTGATGTCGGAGCACTTGTAGATGTCCAGGTCCTCCAGTCTACGGTGTGAACACGATATCGCAGAACATATGACGTCATTCAAGCGGCATGATGCAGTCAAAACATCACGTACGTAGATTTTCTTGATTTCACTACACTGTGCAAGTGATGAGGGGAACTGGCTAGCTGTCTTGTCAGACCATTTTTTCACCCAGATATCAGTGACCGCACCTGAGTGGTGCTGAACCACGCTGTCGATGGAGCGGTGCACTGCTGGCTGCCGACGTCCATCGACATCAAGCTGACACGAAGAGAGTAGGGCGCTGATAACGGGTAGGCCGGGCTTGGCAGGTTCTTGGTGAATGATGAACTCTGAGTAGCACCGGAAGCATAGCACATGCAGGCCTTCATCAATGTCTTTTGAATCTGGCAGCTGGATACATGATTGCTTTCTATCATACACATACTTGCGTTCAGCTAGACTCTTCTCACAGTGCTGTTGCAGCTTGGGGCTCACATTTCCCAGCGCCTGCAGGAGACTGTCGGGAGTGGCCTCAGACTGACTTGAAGACAACTCTTGCCACTCCAGTAAGAGTACTTCAAAGAATGCGGCATCACACAGAGACGGTGAATTATTCTGCCTCAGTATTGCTTTAACGTGTTCCGTCCCGCTCATATCTTGGTCAGGCAAATGGCCGCAAAGGAGCTCCTCGGCAAGTTGAAAAATCCGAGCGCCTTCCAGAACATCACACATGACAGGGATAAAGTTGGCTGGGAACGGATCGGTGGTGGAAAACTCTAACAAATCCTCCACACCTTGCCATGTTCGTGTCTTCTTTGTCGTTAGAAGTGAGTACAGCAGGAACGGAACAAGCTCAGCATTCAACTGTGCACACAATAACACCCAGAAGGCTTGGAGATGAGGGCTATTTGCTCCTAGGCTCTCGACAAGTCGGACAAGTCGGGCCTCGGTCATATGTGGATATTCGGCCCAGTAGAGAGCAGCCAGATACTCTTGGATGGTCGAATGGCTGAATCGCCATTGCTGGATGCAGTGGCCGGCATGGCTGTCTGATTCTTCACAGGCCACAAACAGACCGAGTCGAATGGCCTCCTTGCTGATGTTCTGTTCCTGAAGGTTCTCTTCGCTGAAGATCAATTGTTTCTTTCTGAGCATGTAGAAGGCAAACTTTCCAATCTCCAAGATCAGCTTGCGAATCCTCTTGGGAATGCACCCCCACTTGTCAAACTTGCACGCGTTTGCGGGATCTGCCCGCTTGGCAATTTGCAGCAGCATGCGGGTGAAAACGTCTGCCACGCATCGAGGAACGGAGCTATCACTGTGATGCAGCAGCATACATGTTTCTTTGGCTATGAACGGAGTAGCCATCATGCCGCAGAGATAGTCTGATTTTACCACCTCGCCAATCAGCCTACCTGCCTTTTCCGCATTCAGCACTTTCTTGATGTAAGGTTCAATATCATCACGTCGAAATCCCGCCAGCTCGATTTGCTGATAGAAGTGTGCCATCTGCGACAAACCGAAGATATCGGCACATAGACGTGACGTGACTATCAGTCGGATGCCTCGCAGCTCTGTTCCCTGAAGTATGTCCCTCACAAAACTGCTGCAACCTGCTAGGCTGGCCTCATCTAATCCATCTAGAACAAGACACAGGCAGGCTGGCTGGGCACGTATGTAATCACAGATCACTTGCTGGTCTCCGGGGTTTACTCCGATTCCGCCCAGGCCGAGAAGTTCCCTCAGTGAGCCTGCTCCCTGAACATCTCTGTGATGCAGCTCCCTAGCGACAACCAACAACCTGTTCTTCCATAACAAGCCATTTGCCCATTTCATCGGTGCTGCTTTGGTCATTATGAACGTTTTGCCGCAACCAGTACTGGCAAAGATTAGCGTTCCAACAGTTGATCCTCGCTCCTCCAATTCTTCAGGGACATCCCTCGAAATTGCATCCAACCCTGTCAGCCGCAAACTGTCTCCTGCCTGGCTAAATACATGTTCGACTCTCCACAGATCAAAGCACGATGCGAACTGTTCCTTCGGATTAAACTCCTCTGCAAGGGCATTCTTAGGCAACATAACCAGATTGTCAATGAAGATATTCTGCACTGTTGGTACAAAGCCGTCGGGCAACATTCCCAGTGGGAAGGTGTCCTGCGCACTGAGGTACCGTTCAACTAGTCGCTCCCGGTATTCTTCCACTTCGCGAGGTAGGTCTACCTTCGTATCGTTCTCGGCAGTATCTCCAAGACCACTAGGACCAGTTCCCATGTCGGATTTTGATTTTTTTCACCCCTTTCTCCTCGGCTCATACTAAGTATACCTTATCGATCGGCACAACTATTCTGGAAGTATTTCGTTGCATGTTCCGCTAAGTAAGTTAGTTAGCGGGACTGGCTCGCAAATGCTAGAGAGAGGGAGGACTGGGGTAAGTAGTTTGTGCGGCGGGGCAAGGACTACGTCTAGCGTCTGTGCATCAACCGACACCACAAAATGAAAAAAGAAAATAATATAAACATATCCAGCCCCAAATAAAAATACAGCACGGATCGGAGGCGTCGCGTTCCGGTTGTTCAGCTGGCCACGTGGCATGTGCGGGGTCTAGACCCGGTCTCGGTCGTGTCCGTAGTACAGTACTACTTTTCTTTTTTTTTCTCTCTTTTCGGCAAGATATCTTTACGCCCATGTTTCTGTAGCTAGCTACCGTATAAGCATGGTCCTTTATTTTTTCAATGACAATGTACCTAGTACCTCCGCCCCCGCGGCCCGTGCTACTAATAATAATTTATCACTCGCTTAGTGTTGACTCCCATTGATTTTCGCTATCTAAGCAGTCAAGTGCCACTCCCGGTATGGTTTCCATTCCATTGCGTATCTTGGTGCCGACAGGTGGAATGCGCTGCCTCCATCTTGTCGCCTGTCCGAGTCGCCTGCTTTGTTTCGCGCTCACACAAAGTCTCATTTAGGGTTCCCAGTAAAAAGGCAACATTGCCTGTTGGGAAATCCCTAACAAAATAAGAAAAAATTAATAATAATAATAATAATGTGGAAGAGAAAAAAGACATAATTATTATGGATACGAGTTAAGAGTAACTCTCCACCACTGTAACATGATACTATAATACAGTCAGAAAGTTTTTTTTCTCTTCCACATTATTGGAAAGGCTTCCTGTCTGAAGCCTTTCCATACTCGTACTCGATGTTCCAGTTTTGTGACACGAGAATGGCACGAGAATTAGTGTACCGCTGAGTGTACCGCTATACACGTGGTCGACACGTAGTCGCTAGTCGACACGTTGTTGATACTTTTTTGACACGTGACCCCGTCAACGGTCTGCTTTGTGCCAATGCCACTCGGTAAACGCCGATGTCGCGTACGACAAAGACGACTATCCCGTACGCGAAATAGTTGAGAATTGCATGACGTGGACCTGACGGCAAGGACAACTGCGAGAAGGCTTCCTGTCTGAAGCCTTTCCATACTGGTACTCGATGTTCCAGTTTTGTGACACGAGAATGGCACGAGAATTAGTGTACCGCTGAGTGTACCGCTATACACGTGGTCGACACGTAGTCGACACGTTGTTGATACTTTTTTGACACGTGACCCCGCGCTTTGTGCCAATGCCACTCGGTAAACGCCGATGTCGCGTACGACAAAGACGACTATCCCGTACGCGAAATAGTTGAGAATTGCATGACGTGGACCTGACGGCAAGGACAACTGCGAGGAGGCCCCTTTCGGTACCCCTGACGGGAAGGAGAACTGCAGAAGTCGACGAAGTCGAACGAGGAGGCCCCTTTTCCGTACCCCATACTGCAAAGTGCCATTGATGGATACCTTTTGCACCTGAGTAGTAAGTGCGGGGCAGGTTCTGGCACACTTTTTGACCTTTGACCTTTGGGCCAAATAAGGCACACTGTGTCGGTCGTGCTGGGTCTGGCCCCGGGACTTCCCCCAGGGTTTGACCTTTGACCTTTGGGTTAAACAAGGCACACTGTGTCGGGCGCGTTTGGTCTGGCCCCGGAACTCCCCAGAGTTTGACCTTTGACCCCTGGCATGCCATAAATGTCATCATGTTCTTTTCCGTGGCGAACGTGCACTTGTGCACGTTCGGTGCATTCGCACCGGGGAGTAGTAAAATACGTACTATTCCCTGATTTGCACATCGTAGATGTGCAGTGACATATTGCGCATGCGTGCATACGCACGCGGAGCGTGTGACCTTCAGTGGTCCTATGCGTGTGGAAAAGACGCAGTGCAACACAAGGTGTACTAGTACACGTGTCATTATACTACTCCCTGATTCGCACTTCGTAGATGTGCAGCAAACAAGTTCACGTTCCTTGCATTCGTTTTATTCGCACATCGTAGATGTGCACTGATTGACAAGTTGCCCATGCAGAGCATACCTAATCGGCTTTTCGATCGAGAATGTTCAAATTCGGCCATATTATGAGCTCCAAGATCAGAATTCGGCTCAACATAGTACTTGAAGTCACCGCTCCCATTACGTCATGTACATTTACATTTTAGCTTGCCGTGGTTGGCTATCACCTGACCTCTCATGTTTATTGGCAGTCTTCGGACGGGCCAGGAGATGTTGAATAAATAAATAAATAAATAAGCATACACCCTGTTGAAGCACTGAAGCTTCGGTTTTCGGGGAATTCAACATGCGAATTTTTGAAAATTCGGCGAAAAGATGGGTAATTTCTTCAAAACCACTGTTTTCGGCGAATTTTTCGCCCGGCCGATTAGGGAAATGCCTACTGTCCATGCAGGTCCATTAGATGCAAATTTCTATTTTGATCAGGATACACAACAGAACAACAAGGACAATCAAGGCTTGTTTGCTGCTACTTTAAGTTTCATGCTTACGCAATCATCAGGCAACATGAATGGGTACATCCTTCGGTGATCAGGATACAGTTAGAATCAACCGGCTACGCCCGGAGTATCATGCATTAAAACAATTATTGAAGGGGTGTCACAGTGAAGCAGTGTTGCTACGCACCACAAATCCCCTCTGCACTGCATCGAATCTATACTGGAGAATCCAGAGTGACCAGCAAAGAGTCACAACCCGCGGGTATCCAGTCACACTAAGGCATATCCACCATTCCCCACATATTCACTGTAACAAAACACAATACTGTTTACTATAATGCACTTTTATTTAAATGGACTTGGATGAGTCTGTAGAAGAGAACACAATGCACGCACACGCACGCATGCGCGGGCACACACACACACACACACACATCTAGGTTATAGTGCTATACACGTATCTAGGGTTTAGGAGGCACGAGAATATGTCGAAGCACCCACGCATACCCCTTCATGCAGTGTACTTCACGTCTTCAGTAGCCCAACACATTACGACTGCTCAGGACCATCACAAAACACATTACGACCGCTCAGGACCATCACAAAACACTACACACTGTTACTACACTGCATACACAGTTGCTACACTACGCCTGTTACAAGTACTTACAAATAATTTTGAAAACAAATGGCACATCCCGAAGACGGCAGCTAGCTCCAGACCTTCATACATACATCATCATCATCTGTAAAACCAAGCATGAGCGCACACAAACACTATTAGTGTCACGAATACGGAAGCAGGGTGAGACAAGAGGATACGAAACAAGTAAGTATCGCTATAACGAGGGGGATAAGTATACATGTAGACAGAGCAGTGCTTACTTACAGGGTCCGGATACGCTCCATGGCGTCCCGGTAGTCGGACTGCAACAGCAGCCCGACTTGCCGGCCCTCCCAGTAACGGGTTCGATGGGCCGCACCCGCCAGGTGTGCGGCCACGGCCTGGCCTCCCACCAGCCTTTCTCCACTGTAAAAACGAAAGAAACCGCAGAAAGCACAGTGTCATAGAGCTCTTTTGTTGGGGGAGAGAGCTAGGAGCACTGCACACTTACCATTTGTCACAATATATTATAAGAAAGAGGCGGCGCTTGACGCACCGCCTCAGGTGCTGAAACAGGGGTATAACTCCTGTAAGTTCCACACCGCAGTGACATGTGAAAGCCATACTAGGAGCACTGCACACTTACCATTTGTCACAATATATTATAAGAAAGAGGCGGCGCTTGACGCACCGCCTCAGGTGCTGAAACAGGGGTATAACTCCTGTAAGTTCCACACCGCAGTGACATGTGAAAGCCATACTGGAATGATACTGAAGTGAAGGTGTGAACCGCAAAGCAAGGCCTTTACCTTCTTCCTGTCGAATTCGCTCTCCAGCTGCATAACGACATCATCCGCTAAAATCCAATCATACCAAGTAATGCAAAGGTCATCAGTTGACCTTTTGGACTTTTCAACTCTTATCCAAAACCACCAAGAGGAAAAAAAAACCAGGATAATAATAATAATCTTTATTTCAGGATTACCCAAAGGCTAACGCCTATCTGGGGATGAAGAAGACGTCAGTTGTAGAAGCGTTTGTGGAGGAGTTGTTACATTATTCTCAGTAAATAGATATGGCTGATACATTCGGTGTAGACGTGGACGACCGGTCGTGGTCTCTCACCACGGGTCCTTTACTAATAGAAAGGCGGACGTCAATAAGAACTGTTGTGGACTTGGCAGATCAAAACGCGCAGCAAGAAATTTGGCACGTCGATGGTAGACTCCATCGGGAGGACGGACCAGCTCTTGTTGATAGTAGGGGAGTGTCCGCCTGGTGCTATGGAGGTCGCCTTCATCGCGTTAATGAACCTGCTTGGATAGGACGGGGTAGCATCGAGTACTACCTCAACGGCGTCTAGAGCCGGCGGTCCTGCAGTCAGTTATTGTGACGCCACATACTGTATTCTACGGTGGTATCACCACGGAATGCTCCACAGGGAGAATGCGCCAGCGGTGATACGCAGGGAAGGTAACAATCGTGTACGGGAGTGGTACCGATACAACCTTCGGCATAGGGAAGATGGACCTGCTTTCATCTCTCAGGAGGAGGAGGGTATCTATCAGTGGTACCTCAACGGGGTGTATTACGGTGACCACCATCAAGACCAGGCAATACACCCCATGGAGCTGCAGTACACCAATGTAGTACCTACTAAGGTAGACTCGTCAGCAATAAGTCATGAGTCCATTTGTGTGATTTGTCAGGATACCCTGGACCGTCCTCTATCCAAGTTGGAGTGCGGTCATGAATTTCACTTCCACTGTATGAAGCAGTGGATCAGTTCTACCCCCAGCCCTACTTGCCTAACCTGCCGCTACTCCATGACTGCTGAGGACTTGGTTGAGTTCTTGTAGTAATACATGACACAGCTGCATGTAGGCGACTACGAATGACCAGTCATGTGCTACAGATGGACACGGACACGCCACCCTAAGTAGCCATGAGCGGCTATTTGGACAAGGACAACAAAGCACCTCGTGGGCGGCCAAGGTTGACACTAGCCACAAGTCTGGTCGCTCAGTTGAATAAGCTGGGTGTGCCCATGAAGACCATGGAAGACCTTTCCAGGTGCCGACAACATGCAGAGGACAAGACAGACTGGAAGAAACTGTGCAGCTCGACACTCGAGGACAAATCAGTATCAGCATCTACTACACCTTGCTGATGATGCTCACAAGACAGAAGTGGGAAAAACACTGAATTTCTTTATTTAGTGCTCAACTACGCGAAATGTGTTATTATTATTATACATGTTCAACTGTACTCCGTCTGGCTGACTGCCATTCTCTACCACACATTACCGGACACTGTTGTGGTTGTCGTCGTTATCGTCGTCGTTGTTGATGTTGTAGTCGGTTGTTGTCGTCGTTATCGTCGTCGTTGTTGATGTTGTTATTGGTTGTTGCTGTCGGTTGTTGCCGGTTGTTGTTGGTTGTTGTTGGTTGTTGTTGGTTGTTGTTGATGTTGTTGTCGGTTGTTGTCGTCGTTATCGTCGTCGTTGTTGATGCTGTTATTGGTTGTTGCTGTCGGTTGTTGGTTGTTATTGTTGATTGTTGTCGGTTGTTGTTGGCTGTTGGATGTTGTTGTCGGTTGTTGTTGGTTGTTGCTGGTTATTGTTGGTTGTTGTTGGGTCTTGTTGGGCGTTGTTGGTTGTTGTCGGTTGTTGTCAGGTGTTGTTGGTTGTTGTTGGTTGTTGTTGTCGGTTGTTGTCGGTTGTTGGGTGTTGTTGTCGGTTGTTGGGTGTTGTTGTCGGTTGTTGGGTGTTGTTGTTGGTTGGTGTTGGTTGGTGTTGGTTGTTGTTGGTTGTTGTCGGTTGTTGTCCGTTGTTGTTGGCTGTTGTTGGTTGTTGTTGGCTGTTGTTGGTTGTTGTTGTTGTTTGTTGTTGTCGGTTGTTGGTTGTTGTTGTTTGTTGTTGTTGGTTGTAGTTGGTTGTTGTCAGTTGTAGTTGGTTGTTGGATGTTGTTGTTGGTTGTTGTCGGTTGTTGTCAGTTGTTGTTGGTTTTTGTTGGTTGTTGTTGGCTGTTGTTGGTTGTTGTTGGTTGTTGTTGGTTGTTGTTGTTTGTTGTTGTCGGTTGTTGGTTGTTGTTGTTTGTTGTTGTTGGTTGTAGTTGGTTGTTGTCAGTTGTTGTTGGTTGTTGGATGTATCTGTCGGTTGTTGTCGGTTGTTGTCGGTTGTTGTCGGTTGTTGTCGGTTGTTGTTGGTTGTTGTTGGCTGTTGTTGGTTGTTTTTGGTTGTTGGATGTTGTTGTCGGTTGTTGTCGGTTGTTGTTGGTTGTTGTTGGCTGTTGTTGGTTGTTGTTGGTTGTTGTTGGTTGTTGTTGTTTGTTGTTGGCGGTTGTTGTTGTTGTTGTTTGTTGTTGTTGTTGGTTGTAGTTGGTTGTTGTCAGTTGTTGTTGGTTGTTGGATGTTGTTGTCGGTTGTTGTCGGTTGTTGTCGGTTGTTGTCGGTTGTTGTTGGTTGTTGTTGGCTGTTGTTGGCTGTTTTTGGTTGTTGTTGGTTGTTGTCGGTTGTTGTCGGTTGTTGTGTTTTAATCGTTATTTTGTTCATTACCCAGGAGGATGTTGCTATGATCCAGTACCATTTTTTCGCATATATGAGACATGTTTGTGTAACGTTAGTGTGACGTGGGGTCTGCTGATTGGATGTGAGGTGGTGAGAGTATGCTGATTGGCCGATAACAATTAGTGGAAGGGATAAAGTAATGCGCTGCTTGTGCAGCGTAACCAAACACATGGTCTGTGGGAAACACCCTAGTAAAATAAATAAAAATAATAATAACATGAATTGCCACCGGCACTTGAGAGACTCGAGCCCCGCCACCTTGTTCAAATCGGACTTGGTAGCTTCATACTGGAACTTAATCTTCTTCTTTTTGAGGTATGACCGTACAAAACGCGCTTGGATTTTTTCATTTTTTTTTATTTTTTTTTATTTTTTTTATTTTTTATTTTTTTCATTGCAACTTTTTTTAGCAGATAGCAACTTTTTTAGCAGACTCGTGAAACAACGGTGAATCTGGAACGAATAAATGGTCCATGTCAAAGGCATGACGAGTCTCGAAGTCTTCACATTCACGATGGAACCTTGTCATGATTGACGCATTCCTTGATGGTGCGCACATGAAATCACCCTGGCTCATCTTTTCCAACTCCATTCTTTTCACATCCTGCAACCCATACCCTACTAGTATCAGTGGGGATGCTAGAATCAGAAGAGGCAAGGCAGCACTCTTCCGTGGATGTATTACTCGACACAACACCACCCATACTTGTTTTCTAGAAGTTTTGACTATAATGATATATTGCAGCAGGAAGTAGTATACAGTCAAATAGGATAGGATAAGAATGAATGATCAACTGTCTGATAAAGAATGCAGTTCATTGAAGACTTATTGGAAGGTCTCTGCCAGCTGATCGTCATGTTGGACGGCGACACTGCATAATGATATGAAGCTCTCAGTTAGCTGTTTCAGTTCCGTGGTAGAAAGTGTCATGTGTGCGTCCAGAGAACGATGAAAACATCTGGGGTCCACGTTGATGCAGACGATTGGAGCAACAGCAAGACGTACCTTCAACGCTTGCTCGTCAATGTCGAGGGAGACTGCCCCGGGGTAGATGAAAACATCTTGTTCCACATCCAGTTCGAACCAGCTGGTCGGGACTAGCTTGCTTTCACCGTTGATGTACACCCGACATTGACCGTAGGACGAACGTGATGGGTAGAAGTTGGTCTTGATCTTCTCCACACGTCCTCTTCGGAGAGTGTCACGGAGCGATGGACGAGTCTTGACCAAGTTCGTAATGATGAACTCAGTGGACTCATTCAGTTCGATGTAAACCTGTCCTTGAGCATCTTTGCGAGCTGTTGCCGTACTACCACAGGCTGGTAGAGCTCCTGAAGGGAAGTACATCTTATAACCAGGCTTGTAGAAGGATCTACCTGATGACTTGTAGGACAGTTGCATGTCCTCCTGAAACCCATCTACCACAATCTCTTTGTGGAGCTTGGTAGGAGCAGGTGACACATAGCGACGCTTAGCCGGTACTGCCTTCGAAGAGAGCACAACTTGAGGAGGGTCAGCAGGAAGAGCGGAATTCTTCCTCACCCGCCGCTCGTATAGGTTATCCATCTTCCAGGAAGCGAAGGGAGAACAACTCATCAGCACTGTATTCGATGAACGAATGACTCGACTACAGGACAACCACCCGTATTTATACAAGGCAGAGACGAAGGCGGGTTGAAGTGATAAAATATGTGTCAGCTAGGTCAACCAATCACCATCAAGCCCACCAAAAACATTTGACCACTCAGCATTGAGCCCACCAAAAACATTTGACCAACCAGCATCAAACCCGCCAAAAGTATTTTGTCCAATCAGCGGCATGCCCACCAAAATCATATCTCATCTTAAAGATTCCTTACATGATACCGCCACTTTAGTGAACTGATACAGTATGGAAATAAGATCAGAGTCAAACGTGTGCAAGTTCTGAATCACGTGATCAAGTGAATAGGTTTCCCAACAATAGGCATCAATCAATGATACCATAAGAGATGTATCAGATGGAGATAAAATCAGCAAATTCGTACGCAACGTGGACAGTTGAGAAGAAGACACCATCCTGGTCGACTCCATGAGACGCAGTACATATAGGAGTGGAAAATGCTGAGGAAGAGGTTTCATGATTCGACTGAACCTCAACCATGATACATTGCTACGAGGTAAGTAGGAACGCAGTTTACGTAGTACATCCACATTCGTATCGTATACTATGCAGGATAATGCTATAGCATAGTTTATACTCTTGTACAAACAGGATTTTTTCATCGCAAGATGACGATCCACACCGCTTAACCGCTCATGTACCGCGTAAGGCTTCTTCATCAAACTACATCTCCTATGCACATCATCTTCAGGGAAGTAAATCACCGCCATGACAAGTCCACACGAAGAACACACGTATCTTCCTTCATGTAAAACATGATCAAGATGTTGACACTGTTTTTCCTCCCCGTATTGCTCTTCTTCTTCTTCTTCTTCTCCTTCTTCTTCTTCTTCTTCTTCTTCATCCTTCTCATGAAGTCTCCTTTCACGTACATAAGCAGCTAAGATCTTAAATTCAGAATCCATCTTCACTCCTCACCAACATCCTCATTATGACAATATATCCAGCATGATATCTACTTTATATAACCAATCCTATCCAGGTCCTCTACCCCAATGGTTGTACCTGATAATTGCCCTGGATAGGATTGGTTATATAAAGTAGATATCATGCGGTGTGGATCGTCATCTTTTGCATTTTCTTTCGAAAACTGAACTCTTATCCGATCAGCTTTGCGTACACACTCTTCGGGAGCAGATACTTGCGATGAAAAAATCCTGTTTGTACAAGAGTATAAACTATGCTATAGCATTATCCTGCATAGTATACGATACGAATGTGGATGTACTACGTAAACTGCGTTCCTACTTACCTCGTAGCAATGTATCATGGTTGAGGTTCAGTCGAATCATGAAACCTCTTCCTCAGCATTTTCCACTCCTATATGTACTGCGTCTCATGGAGTCGACCAGGATGGTGTCTTCTTCTCAACTGTCCACGTTGCGTACGAATTTGCTGATTTTATCTCCATCTGATACATCTCTTATGGTATCATTGATTGATGCCTATTGTTGGGAAACCTATTCACTTGATCACGTGATTCAGAACTTGCACACGTTTGACTCTGATCTTATTTCCATACTGTATCAGTTCACTAAAGTGGCGGTATCATGTAAGGAATCTTTAAGATGAGATATGATTTTGGTGGGCATGCCGCTGATTGGACAAAATACTTTTGGCGGGTTTGATGCTGGTTGGTCAAATGTTTTTGGTGGGCTCAATGCTGAGTGGTCAAATGTTTTTGGTGGGCTTGATGGTGATTGGTTGACCTAGCTGACACATATTTTATCACTTCAACCCGCCTCCGTCTCTGCCTTGTATAAATACGGGTGGTTG
Organism: Sycon ciliatum; assembly: GCF_964019385.1. Taxonomy (NCBI): domain Eukaryota; kingdom Metazoa; phylum Porifera; class Calcarea; order Leucosolenida; family Sycettidae; genus Sycon; species Sycon ciliatum. Next base: position 25,995,764 of record NC_088650.1, read on the forward strand.
TCCTGTAGTCGAGTCATTCGTTCATCGAATACAGTGCTGATGAGTTGTTCTCCCTTCGCTTCCTGGAAGATGGATAACCTATACGAGCGGCGGGTGAGGAAGAATTCCGCTCTTCCTGCTGACCCTCCTCAAGTTGTGCTCTCTTCGAAGGCAGTACCGGCTAAGCGTCGCTATGTGTCACCTGCTCCTACCAAGCTCCACAAAGAGATTGTGGTAGATGGGTTTCAGGAGGACATGCAACTGTCCTACAAGTCATCAGGTAGATCCTTCTACAAGCCTGGTTATAAGATGTACTTCCCTTCAGGAGCTCTACCAGCCTGTGGTAGTACGGCTACAGCTCGCAAAGATGCTCAAGGACAGGTTTACATCGAAGTGAATGAGTCCACTGAGTTCATCATTACGAACTTGGTCAAGACTTGTCCATCGCTCCGTGACACTCTCCGAAGAGGACGTGTGGAGAAGATCAAGACCAACTTCTACCCATCACGTTCGTCCTACGGTCAATGTCGGGTGTACATCAACGGTGAAAGCAAGCTAGTCCCGACCAGCTGGTTCGAACTGGATGTGGAACAAGATGTTTTCATCTACCCCGGGGCAGTCTCCCTCGACATTGACGAGCAAGCGTTGAAGGTACGTCTTGCTGTTGCTCCAATCGTCTGCATCAACGTGGACCCCAGATGTTTTCATCGTTCTCTGGACGCACACATGACACTTTCTACCACGGAACTGAAACAGCTAACTGAGAGCTTCATATCATTATGCAGTGTCGCCGTCCAACATGACGATCAGCTGGTAGAGACCTTCCAATAAGTCTTCAATGAACTGCATTCTTTATCAGTCAGTTGATCATTCATTCTTATCCTATCCTATTTGACTGTATACTACTTCCTGCTGCAATATATCATTATAGTCAAAACTTCTAGAAAACAAGTATGGGTGGTGTTGTGTCGAGTAATACATCCACGGAAGAGTGCTGCCTTGCCTCTTCTGATTCTAGCATCCCCACTGATACTAGTAGGGTATGGGTTGCAGGATGTGAAAAGAATGGAGTTGGAAAAGATGAGCCAGGGTGATTTCATGTGCGCACCATCAAGGAATGCGTCAATCATGACAAGGTTCCATCGTGAATGTGAAGACTTCGAGACTCGTCATGCCTTTGACATGGACCATTTATTCGTTCCAGATTCACCGTTGTTTCACGAGTCTGCTAAAAAAGTTGCTATCTGCTAAAAAAAGTTGCAATGAAAAAAATAAAAAATAAAAAAAATTAAAAAAAAATAAAAAAAAAATGAAAAAATCCAAGCGCGTTTTGTACGGTCATACCTCAAAAAGAAGAAGATTAAGTTCCAGTATGAAGCTACCAAGTCCGATTTGAACAAGGTGGCGGGGCTCGAGTCTCTCAAGTGCCGGTGGCAATTCATGTTATTATTATTTTTATTTATTTTACTAGGGTGTTTCCCACAGACCATGTGTTTGGTTACGCTGCACAAGCAGCGCATTACTTTATCCCTTCCACTAATTGTTATCGGCCAATCAGCATACTCTCACCACCTCACATCCAATCAGCAGACCCCACGTCACACTAACGTTACACAAACATGTCTCATATATGCGAAAAAATGGTACTGGATCATAGCAACATCCTCCTGGGTAATGAACAAAATAACGATTAAAACACAACAACCGACAACAACCGACAACAACCAACAACAACCAAAAACAGCCAACAACAGCCAACAACAACCAACAACAACCGACAACAACCGACAACAACCGACAACAACCGACAACAACATCCAACAACCAACAACAACTGACAACAACCAACTACAACCAACAACAACAACAAACAACAACAACAACAACCGCCAACAACAAACAACAACAACCAACAACAACCAACAACAACCAACAACAGCCAACAACAACCAACAACAACCGACAACAACCGACAACAACATCCAACAACCAAAAACAACCAACAACAGCCAACAACAACCAACAACAACCGACAACAACCGACAACAACCGACAACAACCGACAACAACCGACAGATACATCCAACAACCAACAACAACTGACAACAACCAACTACAACCAACAACAACAAACAACAACAACCAACAACCGACAACAACAAACAACAACAACCAACAACAACCAACAACAACCAACAACAGCCAACAACAACCAACAAAAACCAACAACAACTGACAACAACCGACAACAACCAACAACAACATCCAACAACCAACTACAACTGACAACAACCAACTACAACCAACAACAACAAACAACAACAACCAACAACCGACAACAACAAACAACAACAACAACCAACAACAGCCAACAACAACCAACAACAGCCAACAACAACGGACAACAACCGACAACAACCAACAACAACCAACACCAACCAACACCAACCAACAACAACACCCAACAACCGACAACAACACCCAACAACCGACAACAACACCCAACAACCGACAACAACCGACAACAACAACCAACAACAACCAACAACACCTGACAACAACCGACAACAACCAACAACGCCCAACAAGACCCAACAACAACCAACAATAACCAGCAACAACCAACAACAACCGACAACAACATCCAACAGCCAACAACAACCGACAACAATCAACAATAACAACCAACAACCGACAGCAACAACCAATAACAGCATCAACAACGACGACGATAACGACGACAACAACCGACAACAACATCAACAACAACCAACAACAACCAACAACAACCAACAACAACCGGCAACAACCGACAGCAACAACCAATAACAACATCAACAACGACGACGATAACGACGACAACAACCGACTACAACATCAACAACGACGACGATAACGACGACAACCACAACAGTGTCCGGTAATGTGTGGTAGAGAATGGCAGTCAGCCAGACGGAGTACAGTTGAACATGTATAATAATAATAACACATTTCGCGTAGTTGAGCACTAAATAAAGAAATTCAGTGTTTTTCCCACTTCTGTCTTGTGAGCATCATCAGCAAGGTGTAGTAGATGCTGATTCTGATTTGTCCTCGAGTGTCGAGCTGCACAGTTTCTTCCAGTCTGTCTTGTCCTCTGCATGTTGTCGGCACCTGGAAAGGTCTTCCATGGTCTTCATGGGCACACCCAGCTTATTCAACTGAGCGACCAGACTTGTGGCTAGTGTCAACCTTGGCCGCCCACGAGGTGCTTTGTTGTCCTTGTCCAAATAGCCGCTCATGGCTACTTAGGGTGGCGTGTCCGTGTCCATCTGTAGCACATGACTGGTCATTCGTAGTCGCCTACATGCAGCTGTGTCATGTATTACTACAAGAACTCAACCAAGTCCTCAGCAGTCATGGAGTAGCGGCAGGTTAGGCAAGTAGGGCTGGGGGTAGAACTGATCCACTGCTTCATACAGTGGAAGTGAAATTCATGACCGCACTCCAACTTGGATAGAGGACGGTCCAGGGTATCCTGACAAATCACACAAATGGACTCATGACTTATTGCTGACGAGTCTACCTTAGTAGGTACTACATTGGTGTACTGCAGCTCCATGGGGTGTATTGCCTGGTCTTGATGGTGGTCACCGTAATACACCCCGTTGAGGTACCACTGATAGATACCCTCCTCCTCCTGAGAGATGAAAGCAGGTCCATCTTCCCTATGCCGAAGGTTGTATCGGTACCACTCCCGTACACGATTGTTACCTTCCCTGCGTATCACCGCTGGCGCATTCTCCCTGTGGAGCATTCCGTGGTGATACCACCGTAGAATACAGTATGTGGCGTCACAATAACTGACTGCAGGACCGCCGGCTCTAGACGCCGTTGAGGTAGTACTCGATGCTACCCCGTCCTATCCAAGCAGGTTCATTAACGCGATGAAGGCGACCTCCATAGCACCAGGCGGACACTCCCCTACTATCAACAAGAGCTGGTCCGTCCTCCCGATGGAGTCTACCATCGACGTGCCAAATTTCTTGCTGCGCGTTTTGATCTGCCAAGTCCACAACAGTTCTTATTGACGTCCGCCTTTCTATTAGTAAAGGACCCGTGGTGAGAGACCACGACCGGTCGTCCACGTCTACACCGAATGTATCAGCCATATCTATTTACTGAGAATAATGTAACAACTCCTCCACAAACGCTTCTACAACTGACGTCTTCTTCATCCCCAGATAGGCGTTAGCCTTTGGGTAATCCTGAAATAAAGATTATTATTATTATCCTGGTTTTTTTTTCCTCTTGGTGGTTTTGGATAAGAGTTGAAAAGTCCAAAAGGTCAACTGATGACCTTTGCATTACTTGGTATGATTGGATTTTAGCGGATGATGTCGTTATGCAGCTGGAGAGCGAATTCGACAGGAAGAAGGTAAAGGCCTTGCTTTGCGGTTCACACCTTCACTTCAGTATCATTCCAGTATGGCTTTCACATGTCACTGCGGTGTGGAACTTACAGGAGTTATACCCCTGTTTCAGCACCTGAGGCGGTGCGTCAAGCGCCGCCTCTTTCTTATAATATATTGTGACAAATGGTAAGTGTGCAGTGCTCCTAGTATGGCTTTCACATGTCACTGCGGTGTGGAACTTACAGGAGTTATACCCCTGTTTCAGCACCTGAGGCGGTGCGTCAAGCGCCGCCTCTTTCTTATAATATATTGTGACAAATGGTAAGTGTGCAGTGCTCCTAGCTCTCTCCCCCAACAAAAGAGCTCTATGACACTGTGCTTTCTGCGGTTTCTTTCGTTTTTACAGTGGAGAAAGGCTGGTGGGAGGCCAGGCCGTGGCCGCACACCTGGCGGGTGCGGCCCATCGAACCCGTTACTGGGAGGGCCGGCAAGTCGGGCTGCTGTTGCAGTCCGACTACCGGGACGCCATGGAGCGTATCCGGACCCTGTAAGTAAGCACTGCTCTGTCTACATGTATACTTATCCCCCTCGTTATAGCGATACTTACTTGTTTCGTATCCTCTTGTCTCACCCTGCTTCCGTATTCGTGACACTAATAGTGTTTGTGTGCGCTCATGCTTGGTTTTACAGATGATGATGATGTATGTATGAAGGTCTGGAGCTAGCTGCCGTCTTCGGGATGTGCCATTTGTTTTCAAAATTATTTGTAAGTACTTGTAACAGGCGTAGTGTAGTAACTGTGTATGCAGTGTAGTAACAGTGTGTAGTGTTTTGTGATGGTCCTGAGCGGTCGTAATGTGTTTTGTGATGGTCCTGAGCAGTCGTAATGTGTTGGGCTACTGAAGTACACTGCATGAAGGGGTATGCGTGGGTGCTTCGACATATAGAGGACTTTCCAATGAGTCATACCGTGCGGCCTATGAGGATTCGGGCCAAAGATCATCGAGTTCACCACCGATCACCGGACTTGAAACGGAGCTTGGGTGGCAAAAAAAGAAGACTGCACTGGAAAGAAACAGTGTTTTTCGAAAGAAGTTCCATTTTGCATACTGTAGTTTGAGAATACCAAAGGGCTGCTCGCGATCGGATGTTCCCACACCTGGATCGTCTTTGAGTTGTTATCGTTTTCCCTACGATGGAGAACGACGGAACCAGTGGATGACGGACACACGACTCGAGAACTTCGCTCCTTATGCAAATACTTCGAAGTACACGAATATTGTTCCATCCCTTCGTTGGCGAAGAGAAAAGTCATGATCATCCCTGTCACCCCAGTACGTATCGAATTAACTAACTAACTTGTTCAGCTCATTTGTGGCAGCACCAGTAAAGGCGGAAACACGAAGATGATTCCGAACACTATCAACTTACTTAGTTTGTTGGGGTGCAAGGTATAGCTGGAGTTTGATGATTGATAGTGCTGATGCTGATGGTAATGACTAATGTACCCAGCTCTATTATGCACGTGCCTCTACATGACTGGTGGTGCTAGCTATAGTCTAGTACTGGCCCTGGGTGCAACTCCGGCATTATCTCTTCCATGCGAGTGTGTATGCTTCATGTTCTGCACAAAGTGTATTTCCTTTGTCATGGATAAAATAATACCGGTACTCTGATCGACCTACTTGCACAATCTTCTTCTGCTTCCCACTTGGTTGCTGCGCTGTGCAGTTCTTCATCTGCTGAGGCACATACTAGTATACCTCATCTTCTGTCTTTCTGGACAACTAGGTACATGTATTCAGCTTCTTGATCTTCTTGTGGTGAGGATCATCTTGATCTTACTTCTTGTGTAACTCTTGCAAAGGCAGTAATGGAGGACACTCTACCGGTAATCAGCAACTGCTTATGGAGAATGCCAGGTCGAGGGACGACCAGGAAAAAACAATTGCTGTATTGGATGTGCATTCATCAGCGTGTTTTAGGATCAGGACAACTAAGTTCGCCACTACACCAACTTTTTGGCTACATAGGACCAATGATGATGATGGCCGTGTTTGACTTTGTCAGCTTTCGTGCTACCAGCCACCGCATGTCAACATTGTCATACTCGTAGTGACGTACTGATAAGGAAGAAAAAACCCACACACGCACGCACACACACGCACACACACACACACATGGATACACTGACAGGCATGCAAAGCAAGAGAGACAGAGAGAGAGTCAGGCAGCGAAAGAGAAGTGAGACTACTTGTAGGTTATGGGCACGGTGCTCCAATTTCTGCCCAGCTGAAGTAAAATCCATGTACACTATTTTCGTGTAGTGTTCATTGATGGTGCCAGCCACTGGTGAGTGACCCAGTGGTGTAGGTGTTGACATTCAGCACACATCACATTTCAGTCTCCAACGTAAATTCAGTCAAAACAACACTGCACTGCAGCAACATGGGAGCATGCTTCTCCCAGGCCCACCATGCAAGTGCAGTGTGCGCCAAAAAACAATTCCAGGTAATTCAGCAGCTACCCAAGGATGGACAGGTTCGGCAAAAACACTCTGCGAGTGCCTGACGTTTGCAAACGAATTTCGTTGACAGTTGTTGTTTCTTCCTTCGATTGGGCAAGACACGATAATGTGCCAACCCAGTCAGCAATGAGACACATACATTTGTATCCATCAGGGCTATTGTAAGACTTTAGAGAGTCCTTTGCATATGTGCTGGGGACATTCACTAAATATTTAGAGAGGCCTGGATACCCAACGCAGGGGGATTGGCTGAAAGGTCTTCGTCCATAGGTAAATATGGATCAATGTACTGGGCCCACGGATTCTGTCAATCTTCTCGCGGCAACGCCTCTTCAAGGCTGGAATAAACAGTAGAGTAACTGCGGCTAGTAATCCTCGCGACTTACCGAAACTATTCACCACATCAAAGAAAAGCAAAAGTGCTTCACCACTGCGACGGCCTGCAACATCATTTTCAACCGTACACCGAACAACACATTTGATTCTCTTTTTGCCACCCAAGCACATTTTACCGTAGGACACGGACTTGTCTTATGGGTGATCTTTGGGTGGACACCGGGAAGGCGCCAAAAAGGTGATGTAATGGAAAGTCCTCTATTCTCGTGCCTCCTAAACCCTAGATACGTGTATAGCACTATAACCTAGATGTGTGTGTGTGTGTGTGTGTGCCCGCGCATGCGTGCGTGTGCGTGCATTGTGTTCTCTTCTACAGACTCATCCAAGTCCATTTAAATAAAAGTGCATTATAGTAAACAGTATTGTGTTTTGTTACAGTGAATATGTGGGGAATGGTGGATATGCCTTAGTGTGACTGGATACCCGCGGGTTGTGACTCTTTGCTGGTCACTCTGGATTCTCCAGTATAGATTCGATGCAGTGCAGAGGGGATTTGTGGTGCGTAGCAACACTGCTTCACTGTGACACCCCTTCAATAATTGTTTTAATGCATGATACTCCGGGCGTAGCCGGTTGATTCTAACTGTATCCTGATCACCGAAGGATGTACCCATTCATGTTGCCTGATGATTGCGTAAGCATGAAACTTAAAGTAGCAGCAAACAAGCCTTGATTGTCCTTGTTGTTCTGTTGTGTATCCTGATCAAAATAGAAATTTGCATCTAATGGACCTGCATGGACAGTAGGCATTTCCCTAATCGGCCGGGCGAAAAATTCGCCGAAAACAGTGGTTTTGAAGAAATTACCCATCTTTTCGCCGAATTTTCAAAAATTCGCATGTTGAATTCCCCGAAAACCGAAGCTTCAGTGCTTCAACAGGGTGTATGCTTATTTATTTATTTATTTATTCAACATCTCCTGGCCCGTCCGAAGACTGCCAATAAACATGAGAGGTCAGGTGATAGCCAACCACGGCAAGCTAAAATGTAAATGTACATGACGTAATGGGAGCGGTGACTTCAAGTACTATGTTGAGCCGAATTCTGATCTTGGAGCTCATAATATGGCCGAATTTGAACATTCTCGATCGAAAAGCCGATTAGGTATGCTCTGCATGGGCAACTTGTCAATCAGTGCACATCTACGATGTGCGAATAAAACGAATGCAAGGAACGTGAACTTGTTTGCTGCACATCTACGAAGTGCGAATCAGGGAGTAGTATAATGACACGTGTACTAGTACACCTTGTGTTGCACTGCGTCTTTTCCACACGCATAGGACCACTGAAGGTCACACGCTCCGCGTGCGTATGCACGCATGCGCAATATGTCACTGCACATCTACGATGTGCAAATCAGGGAATAGTACGTATTTTACTACTCCCCGGTGCGAATGCACCGAACGTGCACAAGTGCACGTTCGCCACGGAAAAGAACATGATGACATTTATGGCATGCCAGGGGTCAAAGGTCAAACTCTGGGGAGTTCCGGGGCCAGACCAAACGCGCCCGACACAGTGTGCCTTGTTTAACCCAAAGGTCAAAGGTCAAACCCTGGGGGAAGTCCCGGGGCCAGACCCAGCACGACCGACACAGTGTGCCTTATTTGGCCCAAAGGTCAAAGGTCAAAAAGTGTGCCAGAACCTGCCCCGCACTTACTACTCACCTGGAACGACCCCTTAAACGCTGTCGCGGCGACTATCCCGTACGAGCAGCGGGTGCGCAATATCGAACATGCCTCCTTCGTCCCAGCCGTCCTGTCCACCACTGGGGGCATGAGCAGATGCGCCACTGCATTCTACAAGAGAATTGCTAGTCTGCTAGCTGAGAAGACCGCCGAGCCCTACAGCAACGTGATGGCCAACCTCCGCTGCCGCTTGAGCTTTGCATTATTGCGTGCCAGCGTCATGTGCCTCCGTGGGGCTCGCAGCACATTCACAGCTCACCTCACTGCTGATCCTGTCTCTGCTGAGGTTGTTGTTGCAGAAGCTGGCGTTGCCCGTTTTTGATATTATGGGCATGTGTTCCTGTGGAGAAGGCGGAGAGCCGGAACGCAAACAATAATTATTACTTTATCATTTTGGTTATCTTTTGTATTTTCATGACATGATTGTATGGGTTTATTAATTTTGCCCGTACAAGAGGCTTCGTAGCGGAAAAAAAAAAAAAAAAAAAAAAAAAAAAAAAAAAAAACTATCCCGTACGCGAAATAGTTGAGAACTGCTGACGTGGACCTTTTGCACCTGGAACGGCCCCGTAAACGCTGTCGTGTCGGCGGAGTGAATGTGCAGGGTACTAGGGTGAAAAGAATTGCTGCAAAGACGTCCCCTCTACTAGGCTCTAGGCCTTTGCCTTTGGAGACATCGTCGGCGAACTGAATGCGCAGGGCGAAAAGAATTGCTGCAAAGACGTCCGCTCTAGGCCTTTGGAGACATCGTGGGAACTCCTTCCGGTACTATACAAACTGCTGACGTGGCCGTGGACATGTACTTGGAGAGTCATGGTGGGACTTCATGTACATGGATACATGGTGGGAATTCCTTCCGGCACCCCCGTACCGCAAAGCCAACGGTGGGGAAGGAGAAGTGCAGACGTGCAGGAAGACGAACGAGGAGGAACCAGGACGAGCGAGCAATGGCAGGACTAGCTGGACCGTAAGTAATAGCTGAATTGTGCATGACAACTTGACATCCATGCGGCACTCGCCACTTGCCACTGCATATTTCTTGTCCACTAACAATGTCTCTCCTCTGCCCCCTGTGTGTCCACGGCCCTGTTGCTGAATTGGCCCGATGAATCGAATGTCTTCCGCAACTGGAACGGCCCCGTGAACGCTGTCGCGTCGGCGACTGAATGCGCAGGAGGGAAAATATTGCTGCGAAGACGTCTCCTCTAGACGACGGTAAGGCACCCCATTGATATGTTGCCAGTGTGTGCCAGGGTATCGCGCGATGGTGAATGAGGAATGATGAAGGGTACGGTGGGACTGTAGACCTGTTACCTTCTACTAACACGTTATCAGGTGGAGAGTGTCTTGTACTCACGTTATCAGGTCGAGGGCGTATAGACCTTATTCGATAAACGTCACAATCACGTGAACCGGGGTCCCGGGATCCAGGGAGTGGCAAGAGATCTGCGCTCAGTGCACAGTGGACTCTGTGTGCGAACATAGGAGTAGATAAATACCGGTATTTTACTACTCTTTCGTACAAACTGGGCCTTTCTTGCCACTCGTTTCTCGTACGCGTGCCCTAGCTTATGACAAATCCCTGGAGGCGAGTCCAAAAGTCACGTTATCGAATAAGGTCTATTGTAGTCACTCTCTCTATTACTCTATTCCTGCACTTCATTACGTTTAAGGTGTACGTATAACTTCTCAAAAAAATGTAATGGTCTACAGTCGTGTCGGAAGGGTACGGTGGGACTGTAGACATGTTACCTTCTAACACGTTATCAGGTGGAGAGTGTCTTGTACTCACGTTATCACTATATCAGGTCGAGAGCGTATTGTAGTCACTCTCTCTATTCCTGTACTTCATTACGTTTCAGGTGTACGTATAACTTTTCCAAAAAATTTAATGGTTCACGGCTTTAGATAGAGAGCGTATTGCACCCACTGTCTAGTCTCTGTAGTGCATTGGGATTTTGTTGATCGAACATGAAATGGATACACAGACAAAGCCAGGCCAAGTACATGGCGAGATGTCGCCAGAAGAACGTCTTCAGGTAGAGAGCGTATTGCACCCACTGTCTAGTCGATTTTGTGGATCGCACATGAAATGGATACACAGACAAAGCAGGCCAAGTACATGAGAGAGTGGACGATGTGCAGATCGACACGGCCTGCGGGTACTTCATTAAAGTTACCCGTGACATAACTAGGATAAAAGTTAATCACTGCAAAAACATTGCCAAGTATGTGAGCACTTTGGACTTGACAGAAGAGTGCACGGGCGACGTTGACGAAACATACTGCGGTGACTGTCACTATCATGACAGCAGGGCACATCGCACGCAGCATCGCAGATCTTGTCGAATTGCGCATCATAATATTGCAAAATTGCTCCTGTGCATGCAAGTGGATTTCATTGCACTTCTCAGTTTGGGAAATGCTCGATTATGACAATTCTCCGTGTGAGTGCACTAGCCCTGAACAGACATGTAGGTGAACCGTTTGTGGTGTCTCATAGCCTACCTCACGACCTTCTGCTTCCTTTCTTCATCACTTGTATCTTGCAGGTATATCATCCCGTGACGACCACATTGAAGTCTGAATTTGAAGTGTGAAGATGCTTCAGCAACCACATCGTACTTTTCCATTGCTTTCATTGTGCTTCTACTGTGCATGTGTGTAACTTGTGGGGTAAACATGTGATGACATTGTATGCTGGCGACACGGTCAGATGTTCATGCGTCTAACGTACACCTGCATGTTATGCATTGAAAAGGGTTTGCCACTTGCGATCCTGGGACGAGTATCAGGTCCGCTTTGTCCTGTGTGGGCTGTATCAGATTGCTGTTCACTTCTCTATCTGTTGGATATGTGACTTTCTGCAAGTTTCTGGTGTATGATGGCCACGTCCTTGCTTGTCACTTTGTATGATATTACATTCTGTATTCGCTGCTTCCATGGCATGGTCTGCAAACTGCAATCCTTGGGCAAATGTCATGTTTGCTATGTTGTGCTTTGGCCGTCAGCTTGTCTACACGCTGTAGTTGAATTATTTTTGTTTCACAACTGACTTCCTCAAGTACGGTGGCCACTGCTTTGCATGGCATTATACATGAAGAATTTCCTGTTTGTGTCGTGTGCATGTGCGTATGTGTGCGTGGCCACGTGTGTGTGCCGTGTGTACATACATGTTTGTGTATCTGTGTGCGGGGTAGCGAGGCGGGGAGGGCTGGTATGTATCAGTGTGTTATTGCAGTCGCATGGCTACATACAGTACATCGCGCGCGTGGTCAACATGTTTACCTTCGGGGTTGGGGTGGGGAGGGAACGGAAAAAGAGCTGAAATTATCCATATAAAAATCGCTCTGTGAGCGGTTCTGAAAAACCTTTACTGGTACTGCCCCGTCGTAAAAGTAAGAAATTAGAACTGGCCCATTGTCCCCCCAAATGCGAACTGATCCACCTAAATCGCGAATGACGGGACCCGAACGCACCAGTAGCACGAGGTTCCTACCTGTGGATGCAGATGGGGACGTTGGTCCGGACCATAGGCCATGTACTGTACTAGCGGTAGGCTTCCCTATCAAAATAATAAATTCTATTGCTACTACTGGTGTTACCCTATGATAATTGCCGTGATCCTGTGCCCTCCCGACCTCGTGCTACTGGTGCGTTCGGGTCCCGTCATTCGCGATTTAGGTGGATCAGTTCGCATTTGGGGGGACAATGGGCCAGTTCTAATTTCTTACTTTTACGACGGGGCAGTACCAGTAAAGGTTTTTCAGAACCGCTCACAGAGCGATTTTTATATGGATAATTTTATTTATGGCTCAACATCCGAGTTTCAAATAATAATAATAATAATTATCACTCCCTTAGTATTGACTCACATAGATTTTTGCCATACCTAAGCAGTCAAATATTCCTTCATATTCCACTCCTTAGGGCTACCGTAAAGTCGCGGATAAAAGCCGGGTTTGCATACAAGCACATCGCGGATAGAAGCCTGAAAATCAAACGGGTCAATGCATATACACTCAAACGCCTCTTATCCGGACGCCTCAGATACGGGCACGTCTCTCTACCGGCCACCCTCAGCTTGAGTTCCTATGGCAAAAATGCTTCGAATTTGGGGGGTTGAACTTTTTTTCTTCCGAATGCACAAGTGCTTATTTGTCACTCCCAACCTGTGTAATCCACACATTTTTATCCATGGATTATTTTTGTAACCTGAACAGGTGCAATATGCGCCAAAAAAACTTCTTCAAAAATGATAATGATACATGGTAGATGAGTTATCCCGAGATAAGGGCAAATCTGAGATACGGGCAGTGCCCGGTCCCAAGGTGCCCGGATAAGTTACGTCTGAGTGTAAGCCTGTCGCGCGTAGAAGCCTGGCTTCTATGCAAGCGCGGATCGGGTAGGTCAAGAGTGCATGCGCTATGTAGATCTACAGTGCATAGTAAAACTGCCGCCATACCGGTAGTCAGTGGTAAATCTACGCGTGTCGCGCGTAGAAGCCTGGCTTCTATGCAAGCCCGGATCGGCCGATGTGCATACAAGCCTGGCAAAAATATCAGTGTTGCATATAAGCATGGTTTGCATACAAGCCTGGTTTGCATTGAAGCCTGATGCAGAAAGCGGCTTATGTGCTTATAAGCCCGGCTTTTATCCGCGACTTTACGGTATATTGACTGCCTATATTTGACTGCTTAGGGGTTGCGCAGTTGAACGGTGCCTAGTGCAGTATTGTCACTGCATGAGTACGAGTAGGCCGTGGTGCAACGGTTGTGCAATCATAAAACCGGGATTCATGAGGTTATCGTTCTGGAATTTGAAATACGGACTGTTTGTCGTGATAAATCTAATATTGACTTTGTACTTGGTCAGTATAGGAAATAAAAACCTCGTAAAAGACCTCGGCTTTTATTTCCTATATTGACCTCGTACTCAGTCAATATTAGATACGTATTCCTGCATATTTCACTCCCTTTAAAAGGCTATTGACTGCTTATTTTGACTTCTTACTATTTTTAGGGGTTGCGCAGTTGAACGGTGCCTTTTTTTTTTTTTTTTTTTTTTTTTACTATGTTCACACTCCCAGCTCGAAAATAATAAAGAAAGACAATGGATACTGAGACTAGGACGAACGTGACAACTATTGAGCAGGGGCTGCACCGAGACGCAGCAGTGATGGTGGGGCATTGATGGCTCTGCCGACCTGAGGTCTCGGCATCACGGCCAAAAACACGCACCAAAAACAAAAGATAGAGCTGTACGAGTCAGCAAAATGAAAAGAAAGGAAGGGTTAACATCAGCGAGTGTGCGGGAGAAACTGTGAGGGCTGTTACTGAGAGGAGCATCATCATGGCTGATCATGGCGAGTCGGTTGTCTGAGCCAGTTGTGGTGCATAGATAGGGATAGAGGAGAACGACGAGAGCATCATCATAGCGAGTCGACTGCCCAGAGCCAGTTTGTGCTTCGCAGATGGCGATAAACATTAGTTTTGAATGCTTGCATTCCCTTGCTGTGGGGAGGCTGGGACAGAAGAGCGGCGGGGAGGGAGTTCCAGTCACTAATACTGCAGTGTGGGAACGAGCGCTTTAATGCCAGCGGGACAGATGCAAGCAGCTGGTGTTGGAGCTGGTGGTCATGGCCAATGCCGCTACCATGCTCGCTGCGAGTTCTGGGGCTGGATGAGGGGAAATGGCGCGGTGGCAAAACAGAGAGCAGCTGCGGAGGGCCAGGCAGGTAATGCAGCTTGTATAGGCAGGCAAGTGAGGCAACAGTACGACGGATGGCCAGGCTAGGTAATAGTGCACCTGGACCGATGATTCCTAGTGCAGTCACTGCACGAGTACGTGGTGGTGCACCGGTTGTGCAATCATAAAACCGGGATTCATGAGGTTATCGTTCTGGAATTTGAAATCCGGACTGTTTGTCGTGATAAATCTAATATTGACTTCGTACTTGGTCAGTATAGGAAATAAAACCTCGTAAAAGACCTCGGCTTCGCCTCGGTCTTTTACTCGGCTTTTATTATATTGACCTCGTACTCCAGAACTAAATATTGCGATAGAGCTTTCGGCCATATTTTCAATTCATTGCATTCCATCACAACCACGCGCTCTTCAGCCGAACCATACACTGATACAGACACCAGCAAGGACACTTCCGTTGAGAGATTGCTTCACGCCTCTAGACAGCTGTTTCGCTCCCTGTCGGAGCTCATAGGTAGAGGATCATAATGATGATAATGGAGGAATGATCATTCTTATACACCAGAAATGGCGCAAGTGCGCGCTTTCCACATAATTATATCAATGACAGTTGTCTAAAGTCCCTAGGCTGCTTACAGTGCTCCATTGGCCCGTCGGGGCCGGGGAGGTGGCGGTCCGGGCTGGGTTCGGCGGGGCGCGGGAATGGTGAGCACTCCCCAGGGCTCATGGCTCACGCGCTTTGGCGGATCTTGGCTTCTGTCGCCGGTTTTCCGATGCCTTGGCGGGTGTGGTAGTCACCCCCTTGCCTGGCGTGAGTGATTCCCACAACACAATTCCCATCAACATTTTTACCACCCTAGGACACAATTTGATGTGTAACAATGCAGCACAAATCTGTACTGATGTGTTGCCAGAAAATCGCGCTGTTTCTCTACCCTGGCTATGCTCTATACTCTCAACATCTTTTTCCTCTTATAATCACGCTGATTTTGTCATCCCTTTTCCTCGCGCTACTGAAATGTACCTCCATCACCTTTGCCCCCTTCTCCACTTCTCCGTATATATATTCTAGTGATTGTTAGTCTTGGTCATATGCTGTCTGATGAAGTGTTCTGACACGAAACTCGGAGTAACAGCGGAATGAGACTTGTTTGATTCATTGCTGTGTAATATCTGTATATCAATGACACTGTTGTGAATTGCAGCAGAAATCCAAGAGAGCTCGATACCGGGAAGGTAGAGCCGTGACAGACTAGTCAGAACAACAGATGGCTTGATCAGTCACAACTTAAAGTTTCATGCCATCTCAGGCACTCATCAGGTGATATGAACATCAAGAAAAACAACCCACTATTTAAAGCCCAGTATGGCGGGACAAGGATAACAGAAAGCGCTAGGGGCGCTATCAACTCATATCCGATTCAGTGTCATAGCCAGTAAGGATCGCGGTACTAAGGTGATAAAGGATAAAGGTGATAAAACTGAGCTGGCCTAGCTAGTGAGTTCCGCGGTGCAAAGATGATGATGGTGACAAGGCGGCAGAGAGCTATCAACTGGCCCTACTGCCTGGAGGCAGGGTGCCGAGAAGATCATGTTATCGGTGTTGACAGCATGAATTTATTTTGATGTCGACATTTGGATATCAACTCCGACCGCTTGTTGAGGCTCGATCTCCTGTCGGCAGTGATTATTCTCGCCTTCTCCTCGAGGCACAGGCTGCATCTTTTTGTTATGTTGCTGTAGGCCTTGGCCTTCTGGACCACTCGCCACTTGATGTCGTGCGTCTTGCCATTATCTTTTAATTCCCACACATGCTTTGAGAGGCCCGTGGATTTGCGGTATCCAGGAAGCTTGATGGATGTCTTGTGGTTCCCGTATCGAAGCTTGAATGGAGGCTCCGTACTGCCAATGTAGGTTTTGGGCCCATCGCTGTGGCCATCACTCGACACCTCCGCCGCGTAGACTATGCTGGTTGCTTGGCACGCTCCGTTGAGAGGGCACTGGTCCTTGCGACGGCAGTTGCACGGCTTGTCCGGTTCCTGGACGCACAATTGACGCTTATTGTGGCCACTGATAATGTGGGCCATATTCGGCAAACAGGAGTAGCTCACCTTCACATTGAAGCGGTTGAAGATTTTGTTCATTTTGGACCCCTTAGGAAAATGCTTGTCGATCAGCCGGAGGAAGGTGCCGGCGATGTTGGTCCGGACACTCTTGGAGTATGGCGGGTTAAACCACACCACATTCCGTTTCCTTTTTCTTTTTTGCTTGCTGCCGTTCATTGCAGCAGGTGGCGTTGGGTCAATGTACTTGATGTTGGCAGGTAATCCGCTGTGCACGTCGATGAGGCCGGAATTGGACTTTACAGAGACGACGGCCTTGCCGTGCTGAAAAATGCACCAGGGCCAGTTGCCGACCGCACGAGGAAGTCCATTATCGAAGTATTCAAGCAGTATGATCTAAAAATCACTATCGACGTTAATCTTTCGACAGTGAATTTCCTAGACGTCACGCTCAGCCTCGACACCGGGAAATTCCAGCCGTATCGTAAACCTGGAGACGCACCTCTCTACGTCAACGCATGTCCAATCACCCACCATCCATACTACGGAACATCCCTCATATGATCGCTCGACGTGTCTCAAGCATATCTGCCGACAGCGGCGTATTCGCCGATGCTGCCCCTGCATATCGCAATGCATTAGCGGCCAGCGGATTACCTGCCAACATCAAGTACATTGACCCAACGCCACCTGCTGCAATGAACGGCAGCAAGCAAAAAAGAAAAAGGAAACGGAATGTGGTGTGGTTTAACCCGCCATACTCCAAGAGTGTCCGGACCAACATCGCCGGCACCTTCCTCCGGCTGATCGACAAGCATTTTCCTAAGGGGTCCAAAATGAACAAAATCTTCAACCGCTTCAATGTGAAGGTGAGCCGGACAAGCCGTGCAACTGCCGTCGCAAGGACCAGTGCCCTCTCAACGGAGCGTGCCAAGCAACCAGCATAGTCTACGCGGCGGAGGTGTCGAGTGATGGCCACAGCGATGGGCCCAAAACCTACATTGGCAGTACGGAGCCTCCATTCAAGCCTCGATACGGGAACCACAAGACATCCATCAAGCTTCCTGGATACCGCAAATCCACGGGCCTCTCAAAGCATGTGTGGGAATTAAAAGATAATGGCAAGACGCACGACATCAAGTGGCGAGTGGTCCAGAAGGCCAAGGCCTACAGCAACATAACAAAAAGATGCAGCCTGTGCCTCGAGGAGAAGGCGAGAATAATCACTGCCGACAGGAGATCGAGCCTCAACAAGCGGTCGGAGTTGATATCCAAATGTCGACATCAAAATAAATTCATGCTGTCAACACCGATAACATGATCTTCTCGGCACCCTGCCTCCAGGCAGTAGGGCCAGTTGATAGCTCTCTGCCGCCTTGTCACCATCATCATCTTTGCACCGCGGAACTCACTAGCTAGGCCAGCTCAGTTTTATCACCTTTATCCTTTATCACCTTAGTACCGCGATCCTTACTGGCTATGACACTGAATCGGATATTGATGTGTATCTATATTCATTACGTCATAGTTGTACTGCATGCACGCACACACACAGATTAGTTGAGTGTGCTTCTTTTTCCTGTTGTTCTTTCTCATGACATGTTTTGTTTCTGTTCCCAAGTCTTCACGAATAAATAGTAACGTATCATGGCGCAGTGAACTTGTTCTTTCCTGTGTCCGTGCCTTGTGTCCGCACCTTGTAGTGTTTGCACGGGCCCAGTTGTTTTTTCCGTATGAAGTAGTAGTTTCCGCGATCGAAACTCTGTCTCACTGACAGTTGAATTATTTTAGTAGTGTATTTGTTCGTACTCGTGGACGAGTGACTAATCGTAATGGAACAATCACAGGACGATACCGGATTTGACCTGTCCTCCGCGACCGAGCGACAGCAGGAATCTCAAATGGGTGTCCTGATGAAATTTATGGAGCAGCAGATGCGTGCAGCTGAGGCTCGTGATAAGGCGATGCAAGATCTGTTCAAGAATGTTCAGAGCAGGTCGCTATCACCATCGCAGCCTCAGTTCACTCCGCAGCCCTCAGCACCAGCTCAGTCCACCTCGCAGACCTCAGCACCACGGCCAGTGAACAGTGTGTCCTGCCCACACTTATTGTCGTCTGCGACGCTGGCTGATTTTCACTCCTTCGTTGAAAGCTGGAGAGATTTTAGTGTTTGCCAGCATTTGGCCAGCCAGGCTCGTGAGGCCAGAGTGGCAACACTCCGTCAGTGTTTCGATGAGGAGCTGCGACGTTTTATCCGAGAGGATATTATTTGCATACCAGCTTCAGCTGACGTTGACCTGATGCTGGAGCGCATTCAGGCGTATATCAGACGGCAACGTAACCCACTGTTGGACCGCATAGAGTTTTACCAGCGTGTCCAGCAAGCTGGAGAATCATTTGATGCGTTTTACACAGCCCTGTGTGAACTACAAAGTGCATGCGACTTCTTGTCACACAGCCTATGTGGAACGTGTGATGCTCGCTGCTGTGCGCAGTGCAAAGGCCTCGGCCGTACCCTCAAGGAGGAATCTCTGCGCGACCGCGTCGTCATTGGTGTGCGGAACGATGAGACGCGACACAAGTTGCTCGCAACTCATGGTCTCACGCTTGACCAGGCTGTCACCCTCTGTCGGACGGAGGAAGCAGCATACCACACCAAGGCACACATGCCCAGTCCTGGCCTCCAGGCAAGTGCTGCCAAGCAGTCGGCGTACAAGCAGCAGAAACGTCACAAGCCAGCTGACTCTAAGTCAAGTGCGACCAAGTCCACTTGTCCAAATTGTGGTCGTTCTGACCACACGAAATCTGTATGTCCTGCCAAGGGCAAGAAGTGCAACTCCTGTCATGGCATTGGGCATTTTCAGCGAATGTGCAAGAGCCAGAAACAGCCGAAGACTAGCTCTGCTGCCAAGCTTGGACAGCTGAAGCTACAGCGTGCGTCTCGCGTGGACCGTCGCACAGTACCTGTTTCGACCATGCTGCAAACAGAGGATCAGCCATCCCAACTGTCCTGGACACCAGACACAGGCAGCGACGTTGATGCCATTGGTGAGGAGCACCTCACGCAGATCGGTGGGTTCGTCGAGAACTTAGATGACGACCACGACTGTGTGCAGGCTGTGACCGGTGAGCCGCTACGCAACCTGGGCAAAATACGTGCGACTCTACGAGTCGGTGAGACGCAGCATGAAACCGTCATCCATGTGTACAAGGGTCTACACGATGCCCTGCTCTCTCATACCTCATTGCGTGCGCTGAAGTTTCTCCCACCTGATTGGCCAGTCCAATTCACCGCTGAACACGAGGGTGCATCTTCACCCAAGATCTGTGCAGCTGTTTCGTCATGCGCTCATCCTAGTGATGCTGAGTTAGCGCGGACACGTGAGCAGCTCCTGCAAGAGTTCGCTGACGTTTTCTCGGATTCCGGTCTGAAGCCAATGGAAGGTCCGCCAATGGAAATTGAGCTACAGCATGATTCTAAGCCTTCCTGTGTGTACACTGCTCGACCAATACCGTATGCGTTCCGTGACCAGATCAAGACGCAGCTCGACGGCATGGTCAGCGACGGGATTATTGAACCAGTGACGGAGCCCAGTGAATGGTGCCATCCGATTGTCATAGTAGACAAGAAGGGCAGCACTGAGAAGCGCCTCACAGTTGACTTCAAGCGGCTGAATGACCAAGTCCGTCGTCCCGCGCATCCCGTACATACGGCACGTGACGTTGTCTCTGGAGTTGGCTCTGCTAAGTTCTTTACGAAGCTCGATGCAAGGCACGGCTACTGGCAGATTCCTCTCAGTGACACTGCTCAGGAATTCACCACGTTTATCACCCCGTACGGCAGATATCGTTATCTACGGAACCCGCAGGGTCTAATATCTGCTGGGGATGAGTTCAACCGGCGCACTGATGCTGCGTTCTCTGCCATCCCGCGTCTCGGCAAGGTAGTCGATGATTGCCTAGCGTACGACGACGACTTTCTGTCGCATGTCAGCCACGTGCGCGAGATTCTGCTCTGCGCCAGGGAGCATGGTATCACGTTCAGCCCCGCCAAGTTTGTGTTCGGTACGCAACGTATCCATTTCTGCGGCTACAACGTCACGCCTGATGGCTGGGTCGTCGACGATGATAAGACGTCCGGTATTCGCCAGTTTCCAGTACCCGCCAACAGAACCGATCTCCGTTCGTTCCTCGGTCTAGTGAACCAATGTGGCGAGTTCACTCCACATCTAGCCGAGTTGACCAATCCTCTGCGTGGCCTGCTCAAGACCTCCCGTGAGTTCATGTGGGACGCTAGCCACACTGCAGCGTTTGAACGGACGCAGGAAGCTCTCTTGTCCCCTCCGGTTCTCGCTTTCTATCAAGTTGGTCAAGACCTCCGGCTTGAAACCGATGCATCCGCTCTAAGAGGTCTCGGATTCGTGCTTTGGCAAAAGCAGAATGATCAGTGGCGTATTATTCAGTGTGGATCCCGCTACCTGTCTGATGCTGAAACACGTTATGCTGTCATCGAGTTGGAAATGCTCGCTGTAGTATGGGCCGTGCGCAAATGCCGCATCTACCTGTCTGGTGCGCCATTTGAAGTAGTCACCGACCACAAGCCCCTGATTCCGATCATCAACTCATATTCGTTGGATCAGATCGAGAACCCGCGTCTTCTACGATTACGCCTCAAGCTCCAAGCCTATCAGCTGCAGGCATCTTGGCGAAAAGGTTCTGAAAATGCCTTCGCCGATGCGCTGTCCCGGAATCCTGTTGGCATTCCTTCCACCACTGATGAGCTTGGTGAAGCCCCGTCGCTTCATTGCCGCAGCATTCAGATCTGCATGGTGCACTCGGACACTGAGCCGAATGCGAATCTCAAGGTTGCAGAGCTGCGGGAAGCTGCAGCTGCAGATGCCACGTACCAGTCATTGATTGAGTGTATCTTGACTGGATTCCCTGATCGCCAGCAGAAGTTGCCTGCTCCGTTACGTGCGTACTGGAATGGACGTGAGCATCTCTCCGTCGACCATGGCATTGTGATGAAGGGCAACCGCATTGTTGTTCCTGAATCATGGCGTGCTCAGGTATTGCACAACCTCCACGCTTCACACCAAGGCCTAGTGCGTACTAAGTCTCGTGCGCGTCAGCTTGTATACTGGTCCGGTATCACCAAGGACATTGATACACTCGTTCGTTCTTGTCCTGCTTGCCGCGAACACCAGTCGTCCCAGCCAGCTGAGCCCCTGCTGAACGACCGCACCCCGACACTACCGTTTGAATGTGCATCTGCCGATTTGTTCACTTGTCAAGGTCACGACTTCCTTGTGTATGCAGATCGTTTGACCGGTTGGCCCTGTGTCGCGCGTACTGGCCGCACCACCTCATCGCATGACGTGATACTAGCATTCCGTCGCTGGTTCTCTGATGTTGGTGTTCCTGCTGTGCTGTGTACAGATGGTGGTCCCCAGTTCTCCTCGCATAAGTTTGCTGAGTTTTGTAAGCGCTGGCAGGTAAACCATGTCATGTCCTCTCCCCACTACCCGCAGAGTAATGGGCACGCCGAAGCTGCTGTCAAAGCCATGAAGCGTCTTATCACCAAGACAACCGTGAATGGCAATCTTGACACAGATGACTTCCGCCGAGGGCTACTGGAATGGCGAAACACACCTGGCTCCTCTGGTCAGAGCCCCGCTGAGCTCCTATATGGCCGCTCTCTCCAGTCATTCGTCATTGCACATTGGAAGGAGTTTGATTCATCCTGGCTCTCCAAAGCGACGACACGTGATGAGACTGCCATGCCATCCGACGATTCCGTCACAGACAAGTCGTCAACTCGTCGCTCGTTGCCGCAGCTCCGCCTCGGCACCCACGTGGATGTTCAGCATCCGCGCACCAAGCAGTGGTCTATTCGTGGGGTCATTGTTGCTGTCGGTAATCATCGGGACTACCTAGTGAAGTTGCCGAGTGGTCGCATTTATTGGCGGAACCGCAGATTCCTGCGTCCGTATCGCCCACTTGTGCCTGCACCGCTTGTTGTCCAACCGGCTGCTGCTGACGCCTCTTCCCCGCCGCCGCCGTCCCGCCGCAGCGCACGTCAGCGCAAGCCACCCCAGCGTTTAAACATTGGTTCGCATCATGGACAGTCCTATGATTGACACTCTTGATCACTAATGTCAATTTCTGCTGTCTCTGCTTTGTTGTTTTCATTCTTCATTTTGTTTTATTTATGATAGATGTTGCTGTCACAGGTTTCGCAACATCTCGAAGGGGCGTGATGTGTATCTATATTCATTACGTCATAGTTGTACTGCATGCACGCACACACACAGATTAGTTGAGTGTGCTTCTTTTTCCTGTTGTTCTTTCTCATGACATGTTTTGTTTCTGTTCCCAAGTCTTCACGAATAAATAGTAACGTATCAGATATGAGTTGATAGCGCCCCTAGCGCTTTCTGTTATCCTTGTCCCGCCATACTGGGCTTTAAATAGTGGGTTATTTTTCTTGATGTTCATATCACCTGATGAGTGCCTGAGATGGCATGAAACTTTAAGTTGTGACTGATCAAGCCATCTGTTGTTCTGACTAGTGTGTATATCAATGACATATGGCTCCAATCTGCCATGGGCCTGTGCGTGCCCGTTTCCCATTCAGTTGCGGGGCGGGGGCGCTTTGCTTGCAAGGGTGCTGTATTATGGAATGCCCTCCCCAGCGACATCCGTGCCATCCATCACGCTCAGCAGTTTCGCACGCAGGTAATCCCCTATACTTGTGCCCTGTAGATGCTGAAGACAAGCGAAATCTTTACCGACGGACACGAAGAGTCGGCGAAGAAAGAAGGAGAGATGACAAGACGAGTCGGTGAAGAAGGAAGGAGAAAAGCAAGACACATCTGCAACATCTTTGTTTGATCAAACTGAGCTGAGCTGCTGATACGAAGCGTCGACCAAGCATCCCTGACTGGAGTGAATGCCCCAGCTGGCCTCTCGTTTGTCAATGGTTGCTACTAGACCTGTTAGTATCACACTCACGACTACAACTTACTTACAAGTTTCCTGGTGTGCATCAGGGAGTCGTAAAATATACGGTATTTTACGACTCCCTTTTACGCCTCCCTGGTGTGCATCGACATCGGCATCAGTGGGGCCTCCCGCTGTCGATCCTGTTGACGGGCGGACAGGTCGGTGTGAATCCTGAACGGCAACTGAGCCTGTAGCGTTGGGGGATCTCGGCGGTGAGTCTCGCCTCGCCTGCATACATGGACATTGCAACATAACAATTATCAACATACATGTACTTTCCATTGGCATCAGTATTCCGCGTAAGATTTTCGTCGCCTGTGTGGTGTGTTTCTCCACCAATGAGCGCGTACTATGATTATTAATTTATCGCTGTTCTCACACTTTACCATTTTAGCAGCTTGCATAATTATGTCATTGATATAATTCTGTGGAAAGCGCGCACTTGCGCCATTTCTGGTGTATAAGAATGATCATTCCTCCATTATCATCATTGTCATCCTCTACTGATGAGCTCCGACAGGGAGCGAAACAGCTGTCTAGAGGCGTGGAGTAATATTATTATCTCTCAACGGAAGTGTCCTTGCTGGTGTCTGTATGGTTCGGCTGAAGAGCGCGTGACCTCGTACTCAGTCAATATTACATGTAGATACATAATATGTACTGGTACTAATGGAGACGTTCCTTTATTGGAGACTGTTCCATTATTATTTCAACCTCGCATTTCAGAGGCTTGTGGCCATGCCAAATTCATGTCAGACACACACGGTCATTTCAGGGGTTTTTTCGCCGGTACAGATAATGAATTTACATAGTGTGCTTATAAATATAATGGAGACTGAGCACTTTATTCTTTGAATGCCGCCCCAAGGGCAAGGTGTTCTATTATTGGAGACGTGCTATTATTGGAGACTGTGCTTATAAGTTATATTAGAGATAATACGGTACGTAGCTGTGCTGGAACTGCTCTATTTCGCCGCCACTATTTACCATTAGTATTACTTTACTATTACCACTAGTACTAGTACTACTAGTACTAGGCTAGCCATAATTATGCATAATGTCTCACCCCACAACTAATTCACAAGTCTACAAAATAAAAATAAAACTGCACTTCTTTGGCTTCGTCACCATGGTCACTGCCCAGTGAGTGTACACTGCAGACTGTACTAGTGCAGCCTGGCCATGTGAG
The DNA here is from genome assembly GCF_964019385.1 of Sycon ciliatum. NCBI lineage: Eukaryota > Metazoa > Porifera > Calcarea > Leucosolenida > Sycettidae > Sycon > Sycon ciliatum. The sequence goes on from NC_088650.1 coordinate 26,020,710, forward strand.
TCGCTAACTCAGTAACTGACAGTCTTGACACTTCCAGAATCCAGACACGATGGCCAAGCCGGCCCAGCCTGAACAGACACACCTGAAAGTGAAAAATGGAAAAAACTGATTCACCAACAAACAAGGTAACAAAGCAAACAGTGCTTGGGCGAGCTTAGCCAGGCACGTAGATCTACTCATTTTGTGTCCACGTGGCCCTCGGTGCTAGCGTGTGTCGCGTTAGGGCAGGACTTGCCAGCTGGTAGTGCCATGGACGGCTTCTTGGGACCATTTTCCACCAGTGGCGACGTGAAATAGCCTGGCGGAGTAGCGGGCTTTCGCCGGATCCCATCACATTCTAGCGCTGTCAAGCAGAACTGAAGGTAGGGAGTTGAGCCATCGTGCTGCACGTGTGAGGCGATGGTTGCCAAGAATTATGATAATCAACCAGGGCGATGTGCATGCTGATGAGAGAGGAGATAGTGGCACTGCTGATGGTGGCCAACTCCGGACTGGGTTCTTTCAACTTCTTTGGCTGTTGAATAGTGTAGGATTTGTCACGCTCTACATGTGGATACCGCTAGCTTGTGTTCTCCCACACTGGGCCATACCTGAGCGGAGAAACGGAAAAAATTCTGTCTGAAAATCTCAGAAACACAGCTGGAGTGGAGCATAGTATTTTAATAAGTTTTCATCAAAATACAGTGTAATAGCCTTATCACACGATGGTTTATGCTCACGATTGCACGATGCTATGGTTCTACGATGCGCGGCAAGACACTTCACACGTCGACTAGCTTTGCAGACACAGCGCATACAACAAAGACACGATTGTAGCAAGCCAGTTCATGACTTGCAGACACAGCGCATACAAATTACAAGCACGTTCATGAAATGCGAAATCAAAAACGCACAGCCAGCCAGGGGGTCAGGGTGTTGCGTGCTACAATCTCGCGGGCTACGAGCCGACGACTCAGATTTCAAATAAATCGATGATCACCCTGGTGATCCTGTCGCACAGCCGAGAATCCGTGACATTCTCCCGTCGTGTGAAAGGGCTATTAACATGTATTCGTAAGTTATATTCACTGGTTTGAGGGGAAAGACTGCACACTCAGACATTTCACCACGACAGCTTCAAGAAGAGCAGCAGGCATCGGCGCACAAACCTCTCATAGGAATGGTACTCAACCAAAATAACAAGTATTGTACCATAACGTGCCTTATGGAGAATTTCTCAGAGATCATAATCCTGTCCCTCCAGGAAATCGCGATTCCACGGATGCAACAAATATCGCGATTTTGGCCCAAACCCGCGATTTTCAGCAAAATACGCGATTTCCCGCGTTTTCTGTTGTTTTCTGCACTATATCTCACTTTTTTATGCACTTTTCACGCAGTTCTTTCCATGATCCTGTAGGTTATTTGCACAGTACGACTCCCGAGTAGATATACGATGCAACAAATTTCGTGATTTGACCCAAATCCGCAATTTTCTGCAAATAATTCCGCAAATTCCTGGCAAGTTCTGCATGTGTCCGCACTTTTCGTCGCATTTTTTGTTACTTTCTACCGCAATTTCTTGCGCCAGTTTTCGAGAGTTTTTTCCGCAAATTCCCGCAGGGACAGATAATCATGAAAATTAATATCAATGGAAACAGTACGGCAGGTTGAAGCCATACGTCAACGTACATCCTGACCTGTGTAAAAACGACCACCTGCCTTTGGAGACCCGTTTTCTCCACACCATGGATAGTGACTTGACACCGTTTTTTGACATTTATTGAGAAAACTAGTACGAGACAAACTCCACAGTCTGCGATGTTAATTAGCGAGGCTTTTTTTGCACTGTTCTTATGAGTCCGCAAACCCGTAATTATGGACAATGAGCTCTGAGCATGTGTCTCGTTCTTGGATTGTACTCGTATGGAAGTGTGAACGGTCTCTGCTGCGTGCTTCTAGCAAATGCGTTGGCCTGTAACTCACCATTCACTGTGCAGTCAGTCCTGCTACATCAATACTACAGAAATCAACTTAATGTCTATTCATGTACTGGGCTTTGCAAGCCATTGCGGCACAAGTGCACTTGCCCAGGGTACATGGCACTATGTGCTGGAGTTTTCCTGCTTTACTTCCTGTGCGCTGCATCTGGTGGAAGCGGCAGAGGAACAGAAAATTGTTCTTCTGTCGATCGCGTTGCCAGCTGTGTAGTCAACATTCCCTGCGTGAACATCTCTGCCCTTGGTGTGTTTGTGTGCAGACTGTCGTTTGTACGGCATGCACGTGCTGAGTGCCTTGGACCCTTTCTGCAACATGAGTATGTGTTGTGCAAAGCCCTGATCAGCCACACCCAAGCAACCAAACTGTTCCAAACAGTGTGGGATAAGATAGTTGAAAAAAAGTTACAAAAATGTTATTAATTTTGTGCGTGTATACAGATAGGCCCAAAGGCGGTACTTGACGATACCAGCGTGTTATCTGTTGTGATTATGTGCAGGACCTGCCACCATGTCGGTCAAGGTTGCGGTGCGTGTACGCCCGCTGAACAGCCGAGAAAAGCAGTCAGGATCACAGACGTCTGTCATGATGACTGGGAATCAAACGTGGCTCTACCCAACCGGGAAGCCTTCGGCGGAGTTGTCCCAGCCTTCAGCCAGACTTGAGGAGGGTACGAAGAAGTTTACGTTTGACCATTCGGTAAGGCCCTGCGAAGGAAATACGTTTGTGGTGCCTGTGTAATGCCAGTCAACAGGCTCATGATGTCACCTATGGGATGATGTCAGTAATCTCAGAGCTTCATGTATGTCCATGGTTTGAGGGAAAGATGCAAATGGGAAAAGTCTGAATAAAAAATGACTGTCTCCACCAGGACTCGAATCAGGGACCTTCGCTTGAGGCCAGTATGTCAATGAAACTTTAATTTTGGAGGTGTAAATGAGAATTTGGACAAAGTTTACAACAGACTTGAACTGGATTAGAAGCACTGCAATGTGTACAATTGAACTGTTGAACTCTGGAAAAGAAAGAAAGTATTACCAAAGTTACAAGGTTCCATTGAAGTAATAACGCTGGATTTT
>NC_088650.1:26028765-26043765 GCF_964019385.1 Sycon ciliatum
TTATGGCAGTGGACTGCTCAACCTTTCACTTACTACTCGCATAATTGAAAAGCTTTTTAAAAATGATTACACACAATCATAATATCAGTGCCCAAGAAGGACTCTTGGCTACAATTTTTCCAAAAATGACAAAGTTCTATCCCAATTTTCGGGCCAGACCCATCTTCTAGAGACCACTTTGGCTACTAGTGTATGCTTATGTGAGAGATAAAGCGGCTACAGAAGAGTCTACACACCTTGAGGAAAGAGTTAAATTACTTCATGTATGTTTACAGTACTGTCGTGTGCCGACTCGGCACGGCCAGGCTAGAATTTCACCAATTTCAAGACGGTGTACTGTAGGCTGGATTTTTTGCTGATAAGAACGGGAACCGTAATGTACACTATAATGTACACTCAGACGTATAACTCTGCATAAGTGTACATGTAAGACTGTACCATCGAATAAGAACGAAACTGCTGTGTTCGCTAAAAAGAAGAACGGGCTAGGCTAGAACCCTGACGCCCAGTTCTTCGGCGCCCCACAGTACTATAATTGTTAACGCAAGCAACTGATTACGACCACTAATCACATGACTGCTGATCTTGTGCCCCTCGTTTTGTTCTCAGAAAACTGCTGCAACGGGCGATAGATTAAAGGAGGGTGCAAACATCAACAAGTCGCTGACCACTCTGGGTTTGGTCATTTCAAACTTGGCCACGAACAGTGCAGCGGAAGCGTCTACCAACGCCATGAAGCAGAAAGTGAAGTCCTTTATTCCGTACCGTGATTCAGTAAGCTTGCTGACTCGCTGTGGCATCAGAGATGTGAATTGCTCTGAAGTATTGGCATTGCACCTTCTGGCCACGCCAAAAGAGCACTGCTATATTGGCATTGCACCTTCTGGCCATCCCAGAAGAGCACTGCTATATTGGCATTGCACCTTCTGGCCACGCCAAAAGAGCACTGCTATATTGGCATTGCACCTTCTGGCCATGCCAAAAGAGCACTGCTATATTGGCATTGCACCTTCTGGCCATGCCAAAAGAGCACTGCTATATTGGCATTGCACCTTCTGGCCATGCCAAAAGAGCACTGCTATATTGGCATTGCACCTTCTGGCCACGCCAAAAGAGCACTGCTATATTGGCATTGCACCTTCTGGCCATCCCAGAAGAGAACTGCTATATTGGCATTGCACCTTCTGGCCACGCCAAAAGAGCACTGCTATATTGGCATTGCACCTTCTGGCCATGCCAAAAGAGCACTGCTATATTGGCATTGCACCTTCTGGCCATGCCAAAAGAGCACTGCTATATTGGCATTGCACCTTCTGGCCATGCCAAAAGAGCACTGCTATATTGGCATTGCACCTTCTGGCCATGCCAAAAGAGCACTGCTATATTGGCATTGCACCTTCTGGCCACGCCAAAAGAGCACTGCTATATTGGCATTGCACCTTCTGGCCATCCCAGAAGAGAACTGCTATATTGGCATTGCACCTTCTGGCCACGCCAAAAGAGCACTGCTATATTGGCATTGCACCTTCTGGCCATGCCAAAAGAGCACTGCTATATTGGCATTGCACCTTCTGGCCATGCCAAAAGAGCACTGCTATATTGGCATTGCACCTTCTGGCCATGCCAAAAGAGCACTGCTATATTGGCATTGCACCTTCTGGCCATGCCAAAAGAGCACTGCTATATTGGCATTGCACCTTCTGGCCACGCCAAAAGAGCACTGCTATATTGGCATTGCACCTTCTGGCCACGCCAAAAGAGCACTGCTATATTGGCATTGCACCTTCTGGCCACGCCAAAAGAGCACTGCTATATTGGCATTGCACCTTCTGGCCATCCCAGAAGAGCACTGCTATATTGGCATTGCACCTTCTGGCCATCCCAGAAGAGCACTGCTATATTGGCATTGCACCTTCTGGCCATCCCAGAAGAGCACTGCTATATTGGCATTGCACCTTCTGGCAATGCCAAAAGAGCACTGCTATATTCACAGACATGTACTAGTAGCCCAGGTGTCAGGGATGACTGATGCCAGGGCCGTGTGTGTGTGTGTGTGGGGGGGGGGGGGGGGCCGTGTGTGTGGGGGGGGGGGGGGCTAATGTCATGGAAACTCTAGTCCGACATAGAAACGTGGGCTAATGTCATGGGGAATAGATGTAGCCAGGGATTCTCAATGGGACCACCACCCCCCCCCCCCCCCCCCCCCCCCCGGCTTCCCTCCCACTCCGGCATGATCTGGGACCAGGCACTGCCCGTAACCTTGAAATGTAACTCCGAATCACTTACATTTTGATAGGGAAGGGCGACAGCTATGGCATGTGACGTCATTATTTCCACGAAAAGTTACAAAAGGGTAGTAATATTTCCACTGAAACTCGCCCAAAGGGTGCCCGGTAGACCGAAGTGCCCGTAACTCCGGAGTCCGGATATCCGAAGGTATGAGTGTACGTGCACTTTCATTGCATTGCATTTGGCTTTGCTGCTAACAACACACAGGTACTAACATGGCTGCTGAAGGATTCCCTAGGCGGAAATGCCATGACAGTGATGCTGGCGGCCATCTCGCCAGCCGATGTAAACCATGGAGAGACGCTTAGCACACTGCGCTACGCTCACAGAGCCAAGAGCATAGTCAACAAGCCGACTGTGAACGAGGTATGGGCATATGTGTGTGTGTCCATGTGTGTCCATGTGTGTGTGTGTGTTGTGTGTGGGTGTGGGTGTGGGTGTGGGTGTAGGTCGGCATGTGCGTGCGTGTGTGCATGTATGTAGGTGTGTAGGTGTGTGCATGTGTGTGTGTGTGTGTGTGTGTGCATGTGTGTGTGTGTGTGTGTGTGTGTGTGTGTGTGTGTGTGTGTGTGTGTGTGTGCATGTGTGTGTGTGTGTGTGTGTGTGTGTGTGTGTGTGTGTGTGTGTGTGTGTGTGTGTGTGAGTGTGTGTGTGTGTGTGTGTGTGTGTGTGTGTGTGTGTGTGTGTGTGTGTGTGTGTGTGTGTGTGTGTGTTGTGCGTGTGTGTGTGTGGGTGGGTGTGTGTGGGTGTGTGTGTAGGTGGGTCGGCATGTGTGTGCGTGTGTGCATGTATGTAGGTGTGTAGGTGTGTGCATGTGTGTGTGTGTGTGTGTGCATGTGTGTGTGTGTGCATGTGTGTGTGTGTGTGTGTGTGTGTGTGTGTGTGTGTGTGTATGCGTGTGTGTGTGTGTGTGTGTGTGTGTGCGCACGTGTGTGTGTGCGTGTGTCTGTTGACCCTCTAAAATGGATCAAGGCACAGATGCAGCTCCTAAAGCGGTAGGGCAAGACCACTAGAAAAAAAAAAGAAGAAGAAAGGCAATGCTATTATCACTGTGCTTGTCTTCCTACAGGATGCCAATGTGAGGCTAATCCGGGAGCTACGTGCAGAAATAGCACTACTGCGGCAGCAGCTGCCAGGCACGGTGAGTATCGTATCTTCCCGGTTACAAGTCCACCTTGTATTAGCTAAGACCAAATTAAGAACAAGGGTCACGTCGGGGGTCACTTGATCACTTCAGTTTCGTATTTCCACAGACGATCGGAGGTAGAAAATCGATTCTGGAAACGAATACACTATAACCTCTAACAAGTTGTCATGTTGCGTGGTGATGCCTGCGGCATTGGGTGCACCAGCCAACCAGTAGCCCAGTAGAAAGTGCAAAGCAGCAGAAAAACAGCAACTGGAATGGATATGTCAGTGCAAGCAGACATCACAAGCGGAGACCAATTACAGCAGATATGGTGGTGCCATGATACTGCATGGTACTGCATGGTACTGCATGGTACTGCATGGTACTGCATGGTACTGCATGATACTGCATGATACTGCATGGTACTGCATGGTACTGCATGATACTGCATGGTACTGCATGGCACTGCATGGTACTGCATGGTACTGCATGGTACTGCATGGTTCTGCATGGTACTGCATGGTACTGCATGATACTGCATGATACTGCATGGTACTGCATGATACTGCATGATACTGCATGGTACTGCATGATACTGCATGGTACTGAGCCGCAGAGTCAGCCACATCAGCAGAGGTTACCAGTGTTATTATTATCAGCCTTTTCGCGTTGACATCGCCGAGCAAGCTTGGCTAGTCTTCGCTCAGGCCAAATGAAATGAAGAATGAGGAACGAGCGGGTTACCAGTGTGCAAATGATGTCATGGTGGTGAACTAGCGGATTCGCTTATGTGCGCAGAGTATACAGGGTGTGTTGGCGGATTCGCTTGTCAATATACAGCGGGAGTCAGCACTTTTGCTTCAGCTAGCCTAGTGCATTGCTAATGGTGTGCCCGTGTGCCGCGGTTTTGCCACAGCACCTCCAATGATGATGTAGGCACATAGCATCTATACATCTATTGACATTCAGTAGTTTCTTGAAGACTTGCATTTAGGGGCAGACTTCAAACGTCGGCTGGGAGCGTGTTTCAAAGTCGACCCGCAGCAAAGAGTGATTGGCCGACATATGCTGGAAATACCGTGAATGATTAACATGGAGGACAGTGCCAACCCGGTGCTCAGAGTCTCTGGCATGTGCCAGGCCTAAAGATGGCAACTCGCGAGCGGGCGTGCCAGCATGTAGGTCTTATCCATGTGGTTGTGATGTGCTTGTCCCTGCTAATCCGGGAAAGTCTTTAGATATTGACTTTCCCCAGAACTAACTGTCGGCTTAGCTTGCTATATAGTGAGTAATGTGTTTTCGTTTTTAGCTGCACAGCTTGGACCACATCACTTATCAGTGCAGAAGCATCAGGTATTATCAGCACTTGGGAAGTATAAGAATCTTGCCACCGTCAACGTATTATGTGAAAATGTGTTGTTCCCCTGACTGCAGGACCAGTCGGCTGCATTGGAATCCAAGTTGCTGCGGAGTGAGAAGCTAGCTGCGACGCTAACGCAGTCCTGGGAGGCCAAGTGGGACAAGACGCAGAAGATAATACAGGTATTAATTAAAGAGACTGTCCTGGTTTTAAAATTGTATCACGGCACTCTGCTACGACACACTTGTGACTTAATAGGTCGGGTCCAGTAAATTGGTAATGGAGTAGTAAAGCATGCATTCTGAGCATACCTTGTCTGCATGATCTTTAGAGTGTAGCACCCAGTCATTATGAGCCTCTCGCCAGCGCAGCCGTCATGTAGCGCCTACATACCCATTGTTGTTTTTTTGTTTTGTCTTCGTTCTGTTTCCCCTTCTTCCGTAGGTATATGCAATGTGATAAAAAAATGAGATGTAACTGAGGTTGTTGATTGCTGGTTGGTATTAGTTGATTGTTGACTGGTATTAGCGGCTCAGGCATGGTGGTGTGTGTATGGGGGGGGGGGGGGGGGGGTGTATCAGCTTCACATTGCAAGACTAATCATGTTCATCGTCTGAGATAGTACTGTGGCAGCACTGTAACGATTGTGTCCCCCGGTCGGAGTGGGCTTGCCCAACCTGAGCTGAGCGGCCCTCCGGTTTTGTGATTGGATGTACATGTAGGAGCGGTCCCTGGCATTGACGGATAGTGGAGTGGCTCTGCACGTCGAGTCGGAACAACCCTATCTGATAGCATTAGCTGTGGACCGGCTCTCGACAGGTGTAACCATATGCAATCTCAAAGAAGGTAGGTGTCAGTCTCTAGTTGTGGACACCATGCATTGCTGTGGACACCATGCATTGCTGTGGACACCATGCATTGCTAGTTTTGGACACCATGCATTGACACCATGCATTGCTGGAAAGACACTCCATGCACCATGCATTGCTGTAAAGACACGCCATGCACCATGCATTGCTAGAAAGACACGCCATGCACCATGCATTGCTAGAAAGACATGCCATGCTACTTCAGTACCTTCTACAGAACAATGATCAGTATTGACTATGGTAAAAAATGGAGCCTTGAAGGACAAAATGTTACGAGTTTTGACTAACTGTCCACCAATGTAACCAGATCATACATACAGTCAGTGAGTGTGAAAAAATGGCACAAAACTGACAAGGAGTACTGAGACATTCAGCGACCTGACATAACTCGTAACATTTTGTCCTTCTCCTTTTTTTACCATAATTAAATTGGCTCGCCATCTGAGTTCGGTATTGACTATGGGCTACATTAACTGTAATGACACTATATAAATACATTGGTCCACGCTAGCTCATCGGCAACAGCGGTTCCGGCGGAGGTCTCGCTCCTTCATCGCAGTGCTACTTGTGTGACATTCAATTTTGCCTATTTGTGTGTCTGTTGTGGTGATCAGGTACGACAAGCATGGGAGCGGGCACAGATGCTGACACACCGGATATCACTCTAGCAGGGCCCAATGTACTAAGGTCAGTTGTAGCAGTTTAATAACCATCTGATGGTGTACCAGAAGTGCTCTACGAGTCGTATTGGGAAGGACAAAAAAACTTGCGCAAGGGGATTTAGTGAAGTGTGTAGATGTGTTGGTTTTCGGTAGCCATTAGTCGTGAGGTATCTTCCAAAATGTGATCATAGGAAGTTAGGAGCCCACTTGATAGACAGTTCTGTTACCAAGGTTACCAAGGGGGAATGGATGTGTGCCGCAGTGTATAAGCTGCTCTGTTCGGTCACGGTTCATTTCACCTGCTGTGAATTGAGACTTGCCCCCCCCCCCCCCCCCCACACACACACACATGCATGCGGGCACACACGCAGAGTCGCATACACACACTCACGCACATGCGTACACACGAACACACACGCGCACTTATGTTCTTCCGATACCCATAGCCGTCTTGTGTGTTGCTGTCGTGTGCAGACATCATTGCCGGATCGAGAGCAAAGATAACGTGGTGATGTTGCATCCAGCTGAGGACGCACTCTGTTTGGTGGACAACTGTGCTGTTAGTGAGCCTACGCTGTTAACACAAGGTCAGTGCAGATTCAGATGAAACTTCTAATTTCTGTAAAAAAAATTAAAAATGAAGGTTAAATACAGGCTGTTAGCACCATGGCCCTGCACTTTTACTACTTAGAATAATTATGCGATCTGATTCTGCATATCCCAACAACATGTGTCCTCCAATGTGATGGGATGTCTGATTCCACCCTCTTGACCTGCGTGATGACTGCCATCAGTAAGACCACATAATTATTATGCTGTGTGCTAAAGTGACTTTAGCCAACTCATTCCCTTATGTTGTTCTCAACACAGAGCTATTGGGAGTGGAGTTTCTGGTGTTTCAAGTGCAGTTTGCACATTGTGTAACTCGTCTCTCGTGCCTTGACTGCCACTGTTTCCTTCTCTAGGTTGCTTGATTCAGTTGGCATCGCAGAACCTGTTTCGCTACAACAATCCCACCGAGGCAGCACGCTTGCAGTCTCAGGGTGGTGGTGCTCGCAAGTCTGTGATGCTCGGTGAGTGGTCCAGACAGCCTATGTTGCTCTATCTTTGATATGGAGGTTGGACTCCAAAATCCACGTAAAAAGACTTCTGGTTACTCAAGCATTCCAAATAACTAGCAGCAGAATATCGTAATATCCCTACGTAAGCACTCGCCCTCTGTTCTGGTGAATTCGCTGATGGTAGCCGATGGCCGAAACGGTCCAAACCTTTCCAGTTGTTTTGGCACGCCATGTCAGTTGTGCGATAGCGGAGGGCAAGTGCCTAGCAAGTTCGGGGTATGAAAATGAGGCTACATGAGTTGCATTGCTTACTTGAGCAGACTGCACTTATTGATATAGGGCCGTACCGAGAAACTTTTTTTATACGATACATTTTCAAATTGGCCGGAAGTGATTTCGGGACTTGCAACTCTCTAATGATCAATGCTTTAACTGTGCTAGCAATAGAACATATCAGTGAAAAAAGTGACTGGATCATTGCACGGAAGGACAGGAGTGACCGCGGCTGAGTTAACCTCTGTCCTGCTGTGCAATGATCCAGTCACTATGTTTTCATACATGATTGTATGTGCTATTTTCTTGATGGGATCAAGTGCCAGTGTGTCGTCGTTAATAAAGGTCGCCAACTACCTCCCAGCCTTTCTAACAATGGGACATCTGTTCAGAATTAACTGCATTGGTCCAGTTCTTTGAGAAACGTGGTCGAAAACAAAATTAAAAAAGTTCTGCCAAAGTGAGACTCAGAAGAAAGTCATGGAGGCATCAGGTTGTTTTAGTCTTTTGACCGATTCCTATGCCAAAGCGCTGATTTTTACTCATTACAGCATGGACTTTTAAACTGAGTGGAGTTGATTCTGGCTACATTACATTCACACTGCCAAATCTATTGACAAAGCTCAATATGGCTTGCCTCTGCCAGACCTGATCTTAATATGGCTTGCCTCTGCCAGACCTGATCTTAATATGGCTTGCCTCTGCCAGACCTGATCTTAATATGGCTTGCCTCTGCCAGACCTGATCTTAATATGGCTTGCCTCTGCCAGACCTGATCTTAATATGGCTTGCCTCTGCCAGACCTGATCTTAATATGGCTTGCCTCTGCCAGACCTGATCTTAATATGGCTTGCCTCTGCCAGACCTGATCTTCTTAGACTAGTAGCACCCTGGAAAAAAAATTCCGTGGTGCTATTGTTTTGCAACACCGTACTTGAAACAGGCCGATCGGAACTTGTCTGCTTGCTCAGGTCATGGCCGGACCAATGTTTTAGGGCACCAACTAGCATTTACTGCTATTTAAGAGGGACATGTGTACTTGCAGTACTTGCCATATCATACACAGAGTGTGAAAGGGTATGGTATGGCCGGACCGATCAAAACTGCTCTTAAACCTGCCTTGCCGTGGTTGGCTAACACCCTCTCTCTTTGTATTGGCCGGTGTTCTCACTGTGCTATGAGATGCTGTAATAAATAAATAAATAAATAAATATTTATTATTATTACTTGCATGTACGCGTTGGAGTCAACCATGCAAGCATGATCCACAACTTCGCTTATGCTGAACATGATAAACAGGACTATGACAGAGGAAAAAATGAGCTAGAACGATGATAATAATAATTATGATACTTATATCATAATATATACAATGTAGCTCATGGGTATTGAAGATATGTCATTTATGAATATGTCTATAATTATGAATATTGCAGCCTGAATGATAAAGATAGTGCTATTTCCTGAGTTTGACTGTTTCAGGATCTGTCGGAATAGCACAATGCACAGACCCTCATGCATAGATCTCGCCATGCTGGTCTGTCATGGGCAATGGCTCCCAGGCTCTGCAGAGCGTCTACTATTGAACAATCCAGCATTGGCTTGGCGCAGATCTCCCACCATAAAAACTACAGCCGCGAACCATGTAGTGGAAAGCTTCACAAGATGGCCAACGCATTTTCACATGTACAGACAATTTGCAAAAACGTTCCGAACATTCAGGGAGAAGACATTACTAAATTAATAAATAAATAAATAAATAAAATGGCGTTGTGAAAGCATAACAGTCACAGTGAAATGAAATCACTTGCATCTGATAAACTGTATCACCTACCATTCTAAGGTAGGGATCTCAGCGCGTGAACTGCGCAGCCAGTCTGCGCAGGTGAGATTTCGATCCCAAACGCGTCCAGTGAAGAAACCGTGGAAAAGAACATTTTTTCGAAACGAGAGAGCTTGGAAGCTCAGGGCCCTACGCTATGCTTTTTTGCCTTGATGACCTATGCAAAAAAAACATAGGGATGTTAATAATTTTTTTAAAGACATAACCTGGGATTCGAACCCGCACTATCGTTCTTGAGCCGACGGGATGTCTGTCCTGACGTTTCCTGGGACCGGCGCTGACTCTGCTGATCACAGGCGTTCTGGAGTCGACGGGATCTCTTTTCCGACGTTTCCTGTGACCGGCGCTGAATCGCCCATTCACGCTTATTTTGGAGACGACGGGATCTCTCTTCCAAAGTATGTTTTTGCTGACGCATCCTATCACCTATTCGGCAACTACCGTCCCTTCTAATTTCATTCCCTCCTCGTCTCCCTATTTCTTTCCAAATCTCCCCATACCTCAGGGAGTCGTATACATAATAGGACGAATACTGTTGCCAGCTGTTTGCGGCCAGCTGTGTTTGATGGTACGGTACGGTACGGGACAGATATGGGAGTGTTTGATGGTACGGTACGGTACGGGACAGATACGGGATAGCGCCAGGCGTGACACAAACACACAAACAAACAAACACCAAATTAAAGCTGTGTGGACCCTGGCTAGCGCCAGACGTTACTGAAGTAACGTCTTCTGCATAGCTACGGGAATAAATCAAGTTGAAGAAGACAGTAGAAATGGCTGAATGTTGCGCCCAGAAAAGCACGTTCTACGGCCATCTCCAAGCTACCTATCTCCCAGACACTCTCTCAGAGGAACTATGGAGGGTCAAAGAGCACAATATTTCACTCTTGGACGCAGCGTGAACACCTCTTCTACTGAGTGCGATGTCTTCTCTCTGAGTGATAATGGCGGCGATGTTCACGATGGCTGACGCACTGAAAATTGAAGTTAGGACAATCTAACCGGAGAAAACGTCTGAATTTTGACTGAATCCTCTCTGAAGTGGGTTCTTGCCGCATGGCAAATTATAGGAAAATCGACCGGGGCGATATCGCCTTGGCCACGCTTTCCTTCGGCGGGAATCACAAAGTATGTTCGAACGACGATGAAGATGACGATTCCGTTAGTGTCCACCGCGTCCGCTAGTGTCGAAAATCGACCGTCGCCATTTTCTGCTGTGTCCGCGAGCTGCACTCAAAACTCGATGACGCAATGTATGCGCAAACACCCTGCGCACTGCACGCGCTGAGATCCCTATCTAAGGATACCTGTGGCAGAAAATTATTTCTCTGACTTTTACAGGAAATAATTAAAATCGTTCTTGTTTATATGATTGTGTTGCCAATGTGCAGATGTAGTGGACACACTTGCAGCGTCCGTGCGGAGACCTCACATATCAATCCGCGATGGATATCTGGATACGTCCTCCTCGCACTCATCTCAAGGATCAGAGGGTGAAGAGGACATGACTGCGAGCATGCAAACTCGCAAGGACACAATTAGCGCTGCACGGAAACAGCTACAGCAAGAGAAAGAAGCTGCGCTGAAAGCTACGCAGGAGGCAGAGCGTGTAAAGCAGGAGCTGGAAGGTCTAAAGACCAAGGTCTCCACACTGAAGCATGAAGAGAATGAAGAGCTTCGCGTACAGCTGCAACAAGAGCATAGAGAGGCAAAAGCAGCAGAGGAAGCAGCTCGCAAAGCCAATGAAGAATTGCACGAGCTTAAGGCATTCATTCAGCAGCAACGACAAGAATTTGAAGTGATCAAGCACCAGGAGCTACAGAGTGCGCAGTGGAGAGCTCAAGAAGCAGCAGCGCAAAAGGCTAGAGAAGATCTGGAGGAGCTCCGAAACCAGCTAACTAGCTCTCAGCGGAGTGAGAAGGCACAGCTGGAGGAGCGTCTTCAGAAAGAGAGGACTGAGGTCGAAGTGGCGCAGCATTCTGCTGCGCAGGCAGCACAGGAGCTGGAGGTCCTACGCAAGCAGCTCAGCTCCAAGCAAACACAGGCTGAAGCAATGAAGAGCGAGATTGAGCAACGGCAATGCGAAGCTGCGGAGGCAGCGAGACAGGCTAGCGCCGCGCTTGTTGAGCTGGAACGTGTCCGGAATGACTTTGTGTCCAAAGAGCAATCCGAGACACTGTACCAGGAGAGATTAGAGGCTGAGCAGGAAGAAGCCCGCAAAGTTGCACACCGGGCCGAGGAGGCACAGTCACAGCTCGCTAGAATGCAGCAAGAGTTCACGCAGAAGAGTGGTGTGGAGGAAGAGCTGCGGAAGCAGTTTCAACGCGAGCAGGAAGAGGTGCATCGAGCAGCCCAGGCAGCAAGCACTGCCCAGGTAGAGCTGGAGAAAATGCGACTGTCCTATGAGCAGCAACTGGCTGAGGAACGCCGACGACGTGAAGAGCAGGAAGAAGCAGAGAGCGCACAGCGAGAACTGGATCGGCAGCACCTGCGCCAAGAAGAAGAGAGACAGCGGCAGGAACTTGCTGAACGCCAGAAAGAGATTGAGACGCTGACATCGCAGCTTCAGAGTGTTACTCAGGAATCAACAAAGCAGCAACAGGCACATTCGGAACAGCTGAAGCAGCGGTATGTCGCTTAAATGATTCTGTAACTAGGCAGTTGTGCACCGGCTTCCATTGCACTAGCCACTAGGTCTGTTGGCCGCATGATTATCTAGACTAAGGGTAGGCACTTCACCCCATTTTTTGAAATCGCGTTTTTTCCAGGTTTATCATCGGTAATCGATGGTGGTGGGTATCACAAGGTCACACAGAAAATTTTATTGAAATCCACAGTGATACCACTCAGATATGAAGGGTTGAAGATAGGCAGTTGCATAAGGCGAAATCAATACAATTTGTGGCACCAACAGCATCTCCGAAGTATCATCAGTGGATATAGTCACAAAACATCAGAGTGTTTTTTTCAAGCACACATCACTCACTTACACCAACAACCCTGTATGGATCGGAACAATACAGATCAAAGTTCAGAATAGGCAAGAATACGGCAATTGTGACAGCAATCACTATAGCAACACCATAGCAACCCATAGCAACGCCATAGTAACCCATAGTAACAGCTTCAGTTTGCTGTGAAATGAACTGATAACGACATACTGGCAGGCTCCTGCGGGTACTAAAGGGTAAGAGCTACAAAGACATTCTTCTGGCACAAAAACAACAGAGAACTTCCTCGTTGTACGCTGTACACCGCAACGTGGAGGGTAAGTACGCGCGCGTGCGCGCGCGAATTACTCCACAGGACATTCGTGCCCACAGTCATGCCATCTCAAGTGATTCCAAGTTGGCAAGAAGTTCCTCAGGACCTCTGTTGGTAGCTTCTTTCCCTGGTGTGATATCTGCCTCCCTCTCCTTCAACTGCTCCATGCAGCAGTCATGAATTGCCTGCTGGTGAGCTTTGAAATTTTGGTGAAGCGTGCCTGGCTGCGTATATCAAAGCATCCGCTCATCAGAGGGTTTCTCCAGCAGCCACTGTGCCTTTTGATTGTTCGTAAACATCAGTAGGCCTTTCAGCGCAACCGTGTCAAAACTTGGCTTTCAGTACGCTTTGAGAATTCGCCCAGGTAGGACGACGCATCGTCGCTCTCCTCCGCCTAAAGCGCATACTTCTCAGTGCCTACGTACATAATGTCTCCTTGCGCAGGGATGCGCAAGCCCTGGCAAACAAGAACTCTACTGTTTCCGAATGGAAAGACGACGCTGAAGACGATAAGCAGCGTTTCAAACGCGAGCAAACAACAGATCTTTGTGAAAAAACTCTTTGCTGGTAGTGTACGTGATCTACAACTCGCAAAAATGTACGCACTATGACGTATGCGGGATCTACTGAAAGCTGAACGTCAGAGCAACACGATGCGCCCAACTATCAGCCCGTACAACGAAGCATAGCGCGTACCTGTACAGTTTTGCGCATGCACTTGACTGGTGCCACGCAAGTACGCACTCTCACCTTAGCAAATTTTGACAGGTCCTGTCACGTGACTGAAGTGCCTACTAAGGGGTGATGTGTAGCTCCAGCCCGGGTTGGTCGACAGGCGGGCCAGCCCGCCTGCAACGGGATCTCGGGCTTAAACCCACACAAAATCATAGCTGTCGTGCGTTTACATGTCAAGCGGGCCAGAAGAAGCACATATAAACAGACTAGCCCGGGCCAGTATGCAGAGGTTTTACCTGTAGTTTTCCTTGAGCAGTGTTTCAGGTAAATATTTTCCCTTGTCCCTTTTCACTTCCCTTTCGTTTCATCCACCTTTCCAGGAAATTCCCCTGATAAGTATCCATTTACAGGGGCGTCGGAAGGTAATTTAGTGTGGTACGGTCAGCCATATGAAGTAAAATTCACTCGTGTGGGAGGGATGGCTGAGCCGAAAATTTAGGGAAATTAGAGCCCAAATCAGTGCATTTTATTGATTCACAGGGTACTTGGGGCAAATAGTGGTACGGTCAATACCGTAGTGACCGTACCGTGTCCGACGCCCCTGATTTACTTTTTGGAGAATCCTTCGAATAAATTCTACAAGAAGTTGATCGATCGATCGGTGTGCTGTTGTATTCGACACGTAGCTACAGCTGACAGTGCAATGACTTTCCTCACACCGGTTCGACCTGAGTCAGTCAAGTGTCAGTGCAATCGGCAGGAAACAGGAGCTCCAAGGACTAACGTTTGGAGCAGCCACATTCTTGAATCTAGTACCAGCTTGATCACCAAAACAATGAAAAAAGTTGGAGTTGAAAATAGGTGGAATTTGAACCCACAACTTCATGGTCAGCAGACAGCATTCATAACCACAAGGCCGAAAGGCATAGATAAATTGGGTTTTTTTTAATTAAAAACCGTTACTGCCTTCCTGGACAAATTCTAAATCCTGGGGAAGGGCCAGAAACCTGGCCGAAATTCGAACTCCTTGACGACTGTTCCAAAAAAAGATAATTCGACGAAGATGGGATTCGAACCCACGCGGGCAGAGCCCAATGGATTAGCAGTCCATCGCCTTAACCACTCGGCCACCTCGTCACCACATTTGTGATTTGGGATAATTGGAGTGAAATTGCCTCATTCATGAAGTCGTACTTTCTGCCCCCCCCCCCTACCCCTCTCCCCCCCCCCTCCCCCCTCTCCCCCCCCCCCTCCCCCATACTCATTGCAGGAATTATTTTTACAAGTTACTACACACTATTTGATGGCACAACGCAGTACAATAGGACCTCAGCTTCATTGCAACAAATGCCCTCCGCGAAACAAAACGATACGGGAACATAAAAATTATTATTATCATGCGGCGCGTGTGACTAATGTGCAGAATGCCAGAATGTGTGAGAGTGGAAACTTGAAGGAAGGAAAGACATTACAATGTGGTAGCAGCTTGTCTGTTGCCTTTTCCAAGTTGGTAACGTGCAGGTGGGTCACCTCTCTGTGAAGGTCTGCAGCCCTCTATTGCATTGGTTCATG
>NC_088650.1:26048765-26053765 GCF_964019385.1 Sycon ciliatum
ATACTGTGCATAATTATGTAGAACTTTTCGGGCAGAGACCGAAAACTTTAGAAATAATGCCCCCCCCCCCCCCCGGGATTTGTCTAATGCCACGCTGCATTCCGGTCCTCAGGCTCGGGGTCCAGCGGTGTCGCAATGAATGATCATGCACCTCCGTGAAATGTCAAGCCGTGTGAAGATTTTTGCTCCCGTGCTGTACTAGCTTGTGGTGGCTATGTACTGAGGCCTTCTTCTTCTACGGCCCTCAGGCTAACCTAGTAGTAGTACCTGTCGACATGTCGGGCACTATTATTAAACAAGCCATAACTTCCATAAGGCCCTCCTGCCATGCACTACAACAATTAACTATACATTTTTAGAATGAGGTTACCAGGTTGCATGATTGTATTCATATTGGGTAGTTTTCTGGTTTGTATGCAGAGTGCTATGCGCCACTGGTGGGACTTACTTACAGATCTTGCCCCCACTTAAGGCCCTCTGAGCTTTACGGCACCCCGCCCGGAAAACGGCGTAACTTTGGTTACAATGCATATAATTGGTTCAAATTTTCAACACTAATTCCTGAGATCCCATAGTCTGATCTTCACCAGGAAAAATGGACCTCTTCACAAGCACTGTCGGTGTGGATGTGAATTTACGAAAATTGCCGTATATAGAACTCTTACCAGCACTCAGAAATACCAATGTTTTTATCATGACATTTTTCACATGGAGTACATTCTTTACATCCAACTTGAGGTGCTAAAACAACAATATACAAAGAAAACCTCAGAAAAGGTTTCCAATCAATGATCGAAAAAACAAAACCATAGTCCAAATGCGCAAAAGAACGACACATGTTGGAGATGCTTTTTACAGCCTATACTACCTGAGAACAGGCCACATTGAGTTTTAGCACCTAGCCAAAGGTCCACGGATTCAGAAAATATATACTTTTGGGGGTGTAGAAGCAACAACTGAAGCCACAGCCTGGTTACATGGTCCGGCAATGGCTGAAAAAGAGAGAAAATTGGGTACCAAAATTTGATTTATGTAAATGTGTTTTACAGGGTAAATAGTGGTGTGAGAACGATGATCTTATTTGGATAGGTATGTCTGTCTGTGTGTTTGCCTCCCTCTGTGTGTGTGCCTGTGTGTGTGTGTGTGTGTGTGTGTGTGTGTGTGTGTGCGCGCGCGCGCGTTTGTGTGTATGTCTGTATGAAATTTTTAAACCAACTTGCAATTATTGGAATTTACTATTATTATTTCGAAATTTCACATGTATTCACCTATGTTCAGGCGGCTATATCTCCGGAACGGCTTTGAATATCGCCCTCAATTTTTTTGTGTGTTCTTGGATGATATAGGAAGGATTTGACTGCACTTTGGGAGCAATCCAAGAAAGTCGGTTTTTTGACCCCCAAAGCTCAGAGGGCCACCTTTTAAAAGTCTTTGGATATCACCCGAATGCTGCCAAGACATGGCTAGACAGTAGTGGTGAAGCCAATCAAGCCATCCAGCTTGCAAGAGGCCCGGGAGGTCTTTTCCGGCACTGGCATTAAGATCACTGCAGAGGGTCGGCCATACATCGGCGCTGCCATCGGCACAGAGGAGTTCCAGCGACGACATTTCTCAGCTAGACGGGAGGAATGGTGCAGCCAGCTTAGAGTGCTCACAGAGTTTGCAAAGACTGATCCCCAGTCTGCCCGCGCCGCGTTTGCGCACGGTTTGCGTCACAGGTGGACCTATGCTATGCGAACCACACCTGATGACATTGCCGACTTTAAAGCTCTGGAGCAGGGAGTCGTTTTGGTATAATACGACTCCCTGCTCTGGAGTCTGTCACCGTCCAGGAGTTCATCCCAGGTGTTACAGGCGTTGCTCCTCCATCTCCCACACTGCGCCAGCTGCTGTCCCTGCCCCCTCGCCTTGGAGGTCTTGGTTTACTGTCCCCCTTGTCTATCGCTCCACTCCAGTACGATCAGTAGCAGTCACTAGTGAGCTCCAGGCCAACATCATGCGCCAGTCCCTACTGCTGGCCACTGACGAGGACACCGTGCGCAATGCCAAGCTACAGGGCCGTGCCAAACTCCGCACCCTGTGGTCCGACACTGCTTTTTTTCCCGTCAGTGCAGACCTCAGCGACCATGAGCAGCGCTCCTTGGAAGCTAGTTGCGACCGTGGTGCCAGCTCGTGGCTGTCATGCCTGCCCATCGCTGCACACGGCTTCAGCCTCGGCAGGAGGTCATTCCAGGCCAGGATGCTCTTGCTGCACGCTACGGGTGACCTGTTCTTGGTATCCCGGACACCTACTTGGGTGATGTGCCTTTCATCACCGACCATGCCATGATATGCATACTTCCCCACCATCCGCCACACTGACCATGTCCGGGACTACATTGCCGGCCTTCTTGGCAGAGTGTGCAATGCTGTGGAGACGGAGCTTGTCCTTCAACCCCTTGCTGGTGAAGCTCTTAACTTCCAAGGGCCGCCAACAATGACCCTGCCTCAGGTCAGACTGGATGTCAAGGGGAGGGGCCTCTGGTTGAAGAGGATGCATTTTTTAAATATGTTTTCTATCCCTGCGCGTCCGAGGCTCTTGCATGACTAAGTCCCTCTCTGCGACCTACAGATGGCATGAGGAGCAGAAGTTTTTGTCTTCACAAGTATACTTTCAAGCCTTCTCATCAGGTGAAATACAGGCAAGGGAAAAGATGGGGATTATGCATAGCCTAGCCTATGTAGACATCTACTATTATGCGGCTATGGTATAACAAATAAAAATAGAAATAATTATTTTACATGTAGACCCTACATGTATCACGTTCACATGTGCACACAGCATGCATCAAGAAAGAGTACATGAAAACCTTTTCATGTACTCTTGCATGCATGCATGTCCATCAACATATCAGCGCTAAGCCGATGACATAATCCATTCAAAGAATTTTGCACGAAAATGTTAGGTTATAAAATGCATGCACCTGAATCATGTCTATCATTTTCCTTGTTCATCCTGACCTGAGGCTGAGCTGAGTGATATCAGGGAAGTTGGCTTTTTCAATGAGCTTTAGACACCGTCATGGTGGCTGAATTATTTGGTCTTGCACTGTTCAAGAAGTCTGCTTTCACAAGTTAGTTTGGCTGGCAGGTTTCGCTAGCAGCGAAGCTTTCAAGCTCTTAGTGTTGCACACGAATTTCCAACTGTAATGTGCAGGTGAAGTTGGTTATTGAATTTTCAGCAATTTCGACATGGACCAGGCTCCTCTCGAGAGCTCCTCGCCGTCATGTGTGCAATTTCTTATCCAGCCACAAAGCGCTACGTCCAGTGGCTTTCAGCAGAGGTACGATAAGCTTCCTTGTGTATCATTTGTACTGGTGTTTCATTTTGTTTGAATGTTGAGAGCGTTGAGAGCACATGTTTGTTTCTTTGGTTACCTCTTGGCTGTGCCGGCTTTTGCGCATTGTAGGCATAAGTGCAATAAAACTGCATAAGTATCCGCATTCGAATATCATTTCTAGAGCTTGTACCTGCCAGAGAACTAAAGAGAAAGCAGCACTTCTTCTTTCACAGTCTGTTTTGTACGTGATAGCGTCCGTCCACAGCAAACTGGTCGGTAGTGGTGGGTTGGGTCCGTTCATAGTAAACTGGTTGGTTGTGGTAGGTTGGTTGCTGTGCCTTGTTTATATTGTATCCTGTGTAGTGTCTTGTGTAGGCCGTCACAGTGACGCTGCACACTTTCAGCCATTCAGCCGAAGACCCGCGGGAAAGCTTCCTCCTTTTCCGCTGAGCGTCTTTCAGCCTAAAAACGTCCGGCTGAATTCCACCCGACGCATTCAGCAGCAGCGTCTTGGTCATGTTTTTCATTGAGTTTTGATCGATCGTCCATTTTTCAGTTGGGCTGTCTTTCTCCCGTGATGTTTTCAAGTCCTTTAAACTTTCAATGCGAGCATCCTTTCCACCACAGCTACCGACACATGGACTCTGCGACCGGAGGCAAGACCTGTTTTGAAACTGAAAATCGTTCTCTGAAGACCGGAAACGTCAAAAATAGGAGTTTGACAATCGTCGTCAGCTCAGGAAAGCCTAAGCAGCCGTTGCAGAAGAGCAATGGTTGTGGCTGGTACCAGAGCAATGGTTGGCGCTGTCCTTTTCCTTTAGAAAACTTGTGAAAGAGCGCATATCGGTAGCAATCTCGAAACAAGGAATCTGTTTCATAGGAGTGTATTCAGAGAATTTGAATAATTTGAAAACCCGTGAACACTTGTCAGCCATTCAGCTGGCGCTGAGAATGTAACTAGTTAGGTTTGGCAGACACTCAGCCAAAAGCGCACAAAGCGTTTCAGCTGGTCAGCCAAAAGATAGTGCAGTGAGACCGCGATGTACATGTATAAGCAAGAACTGAGAACAGAGCAGAACTTTCTTAGTGTTGTAGCATTTTTTTTAAATCTCTACACAGAATCTTGCTGTTGCTGATACTTGTGGTGATTTTTCTGTGTTTTGTCACTTGCAGGCTGCATCACGTTTCTCTGTCGTATCTGACTGAGAAGTAAGTTGGAGTGAATGCTTGAAAGGCATACATTAGGGGTCATTCAAATTGTCCTCGCCAACCTTTCGAGAAGCACCTGGGAAGAGATGGGTTTAAGTATGCCCAAATAGAACAGTTGCTGTCAGCTTCACCATTGACAATGGAATCCTCATGGCATTGAGATTTTCGGAACGTACCACCAAGTGAAAATGCATGCGAAAGGCAGTTTTCGTGGGAATTTTCCAAGCTCTTCTGAGCTATTCCACCCCTACCCATGAACGAGGTCGAGGAGTTTGGAGGAGGCGCGAGTTTTCTGAAGAGGCCAACAAGCCACCTCTTCGGAAAAAAACTTTAACTCCATTTAACCCCACGAAAAGTCCAAGAGTGACAATTCGAACGCCGCCTGACGGATGTTCCAAAGAATCCTGATTGTATTGACTTGTTGCTATGCTGTGGCTGTGTGTCTGTGCGCAGTTATCCCGCGTTGGAGGA
>NC_088650.1:26056265-26061265 GCF_964019385.1 Sycon ciliatum
GCAAAAGCACGAGTTCGAGTGGAGTGAGGAAAATACTTTATTTTTTAGAAGATGGCGAAGTTGACGACAATATGGACTTTGGATTTTGTGATCACTTTATTCCTTTCGTGTACATTGATGTTGTTGTGTGCCATGTCCTGTTGTGCATATTTTGTGTGTGTGTGTGTGTGTGTGTGTGTGTGTGTGTGTGTGTGTGTGCTCTTATTCAGGCAACAATTAGCCGTGAGAGATACATCTTCTGACCAGAGCGGTGGGCCAGATCATAGTAAGATGCCGTCTGACTGGCTTACATTGTCAGTGTCTGGTCCAGAGCCGGGTCAGCGGCCCGGTTCGGGGTACTTGGACCCATTTGGCAAAAGAACACTTGTGACCAAGTGACCCGGTTGGGAATGCGTAATGCTACATACACATTGTACATCAGGGTGTCCTAAAATATTTACGGCTCTTGCATTAGGCTAGGGGCGCTTGAACGTACCCAGCTCTGACCCGGTTGGAAGAGTTGTGCCCGGTACAAGTGTACCCGGTTGGTTTGAAATCCTAGAACAGACACTGATTGTGACTGTTAAGGAGGTGTCTGAAGAATCTACAACCGCAGATGTGCTCTGTGCTGTCTCGTTGATCCCAGAGCCATCTGTGACCTGGAGGTGCTCTGCACTTTCTTATCATGTCGAGAGAATTCTTACTTTTAAGAGGGTACATTATCGAGCTAGAGTTGCCAGTGTGGGTGCTGTTTGTGCGGTGCTTTGTATTTGTTGTGCCGTGGTGGCTTGTGAAGTTAAACCACATGTTCTTTGCTATTGTGTGTTTTGTGTGTCACGGCAAGCACTTTTATCCTTTGCTCGTAGTTTCTAGATGCGTTACACCTGCATTGCCTGTGTTTTGTGCTCGTGTTCCCTGTTGGTATAGTTGGTGCTCTTTTCCGCCGTGTTGTTAACAACTATCGTCGCAACCAGCCTGCTGCGCGTGGTGCTGCCAATCCAAACAACGCTCAACAGAACTTGGAAGTTCCTGAGGATTTGATCTATCAGGTATGTTGCTTTTTGTGTGTGTGCGTGTGGGAGTGGTATGTGTAGTGATTTCCAATCGATAGGTTGCGGGTTCGATTCCCGACGATTATGGTCACACGCGTCTTTCTTCTCTTTCTCAGACTCCTCCTGACTTTTCTTTCATTCTCCTGGGTGGTTACCAACAGCCAGTGCATGCCGGAGTATGTGGTGTGATGTGTGTGTGTGAAAAAAAATGAAAGACCAAAAAGTAGGGATTTATTGGCCGGAAAAAGCCACTTCATAGCTGTGTGGTATAGACCAGGCTGAATAGTGGCGGTCAATTCTTCAGCCTTGCAAGCTGTTAATGGTGCAATCCCAGCACAAGCTGCTATGGCTTCTGCTGTCGCATCGCTATCATCGCGGAGGCGATGGGCGTTAACATGGTCAAATGGTTTGTGTGTGTGTGTGTGTCAATGTGTGTGTGTGTGTGTGTGGTGTGTGTGCGTGCGTGTGTTTATATCAGCAATACACGTACCAGTACCGTATTTTACCGTTGGTCCCCCCCCCCCCCCCCCTCATGTCGCTTTCCAGCTGGCTTTTCGGCAGAGTGCGGGAAATAGATCAAGACTATCAAGTGCATCACGATGTACAAGAATGCGGAGGAAGATCAGACTTGGCATGCTGAATTGTGCACATTTTCATCCTGTACTGGCACGTATTGTGGTCAGCAGTGCACGCGTCTGCTTAACCCAGTATTTTGTCGTGTACGCTGAATTCGCTTTACAGCCAGAAATTTGACAGGGAGCGGAAATCGGAAAGGGGGAGGATCAACGGCACTTTACGGTATACATACATGAACCTGTTCCAATGCGGTACTCTGAGCTAGAGTAGCTCGTGTGTAGCAACCAGTGGTGCTAGTGAAGCCTGCCGTAAAATCAGAAATTTTCGGTGGTGTAATATTTTCAGTCTCCACCGTTTTTACACTGCATGAATAAAGTATACACAAAATACAAATGCCTTGTTGATTGCGGTTCTAAAATTGTTGTCTCCTCGCCGTTTACAGAAGTTTCCATGAAGTTTTTGGAACAGTTGGACCAGTCGATAAAGGATTTGGAAATTTGGCCAGGTTTCTAGCCTTTTCCCATACTTTAGAATTTGCCCAGGAAGCCAGTTGCGAATTTTATCAAAAACCCGCAATTTATCTCTGTCCTTTTGGCCTCGTGGTTATGATTGCTGTCTAGTCTGCTGACTATGAAGTTGGGTCATATTTGCAAGTCCACCCGTAGGTTGGGAATCTGTGAGCTGTTGGCCGTTGGGTGTGGTTCAATAGCCCGTCGAGTCATTTTTCCAAGATTTCTTTTGAATCACTCTCCACCTCCCAAGGGGAGACCCACGTGACCAGTTAGCAGTGAGCAAGTACAAGTGTGCGTGCGTGTGTGTGTGGTTGTGATTCATTTTTGTTATTTTCAGGCTAGACAAGTGTTGCAGAATAAGTCACGCCAGACCATCATCCGTGAGCTGCAGAAAACGGTGAGTCTCTCTCTCTCTCTCTCTCTCTCTCTCTCTCTCTCTCTCTCTCTCTCTCTCTCTCTCTCTCTCTCTCTCTCTCTCTCTCTCTCTCTCTCTCTCTCTCTCTCTCTCTCTCTCTCTCTCTCTCTCTCTCTCTCTCTCTCTCTCTCTCTCTCTCTCGTCTAGGCAAAGACTCCTATTGTGCCAAGGCAGTACTCCGGCTTTGTTGTACTTGTCCAAGTAGAAGTGCACGAGCTTGACACTGTCTGCGCTTGCCACCACAGGTGCTGTGAGGACTTTTAAAACCATTTCTGGTGAGAAAGGGAACATTCTCCACCATGAAAGCACTAGGTAGCTGCTCTGCTACCTGCTCACGCATGTTGTGTTCTGACTGCATACTGACCAACCACCACAATCTCAATCCCTTGACAAGACATGCAGAATCCCTGGAGTTCTCTCAAAATCCCTGGATGGCACAAAAACAAGTGAAAAAGAGCTTTTCCCGCCAAAAAACGTTCGACTCTGCAGCTGTGCGTACAGCACAGATCGACCCTAGGCTGTAGTGCAGTTTGATCAGTCGGCGCCCGCCTGTCACTTTGTCAGTGCAGATCTTGCAGGCATGGTCAGGTCTTCAAAGTGCTGTGCACAGTTCGAAGTGCGAATGAGCACCGTACATACCTTTGAAAAAAGTTCAAAAAACCGGGACATTCGGGCAGAAACCATGGAGTTTTCAGAGAAAATCCTGTATCAGACAAAACTTTGGTTTTTCCGGGAGTTTGCTTGAAATCCCCGGGACCCCGGGAGGAGTGTTGATTTTCCGGGATTTTCCCGGGAAAAACGGGAGGGTTGGCCAGTATGTGACTGAGTGGTGAAATCGTAAAGCATCCACGTCCGGAGCTTGCAGAGTTGGTTCCAAGGCATGTTAAAACATGTTTGCAGTGGTAAAGCGGCATTGGCAGAAAGAGATAGACCGCCTACACAACATGTGTCAATAGCTTGCTGTTGTCGTTTCTCTTTGCTCTGGGAGCGTGGCCCTAATCCCTGCTTGTACACAATCAGTCTTGTGTACATGTAGGATAGCTGCACGGTCAGGTACTAGTACATGTACACGGAGATGCTCTTCTACGGGGCAGCAGTGGATACCTGACGTAACCTTCTACCAATGCGGCCATTCTGTTGGTGTGTTGTTGCTGTGCTGCAGAATTTGGACTTGAATCTAGCACTAAACAACTTGCTCAGCCGAGATGCTGATGATCCTGACGAGGAAGAGCCAGCTGAAGGTAGCTTGCCTATTGATGTCGCCGTGCTGTCCCCGATGATGATCTGTCCGTGACGGTAGCACCCGGAGAAGATGGCACACTGGGGACTTTCCCTCTTAGCTTGTGTCCTCTCTGTGCACGATACATTCGGCGGTTGCCTATTGATGTCGCCGTGCTGTCCCCGATGATGATCTGTCCGTGACGGTAGCACCCGGAGAAGATGGCACACTGGGGACTTTCCCTCTTAGCTTGTGTCCTCTCTGTGCACGATACATTCGGCTCGCATGGTGGGCCTGTAGTTGGGATCACCGCAACTAGAGACCGTCGCCTGCCATCACAGACCGTACCGGTATTCGTTTCAAAAATCCTGCAATGTGATATCATACTCTGTGACCTATGTTTGAAAGACAACCTGTCCTATAAGACTGGTTTTCTGCGCAATAGTGACGTCAATAGTCGGACTACTTATCGGTTTGGAATATTTCATGCGTTGGTGTGTACCAAAGGTACAGTGGTTGCAGAGGTTGTTATGTTTTCTCCCTCCCTCCCTCCGTCCCTCCCTTCTCGACCCGGCGCTGGTGCTAGTCTATTGACTAGTGTATGTCTGCGTGTGAACTGTGAAGTCTCATACAGGAAGCAGTGTAACGAGACTCGCATCTATTTTATGACTTGCTGTGCTCTGGTGTGTGTGTGTGGGTGGGTGGGCGTGCGTGTGTGTGCATACCCTTGTGTTCAGGCGAGGAATCGTTGATGGTGATGGACTCTGCGTCCGGGCAGTCCTATCAAATTAGCAACGAGGAGATTCCGGCTCTGATTCAGGACCTTTCCAGCCATTCACTACCGCCCGGTCTGGAGGTAGCAGGGGATGGAGAGCTGGTTCTTACCGAGCCACCGTCCGCCACAGTAGCTGCTGGTTCTATTGAAGGTGGGTCATACTCATTTGACGACACCCTTTTTCCTAGAGAATAGCTATGGGGTGCCATAGAGTTGTGTTGAAGCCATGCCAAATAAAAGTAGTCTGCTCTTTAAAAATTCTCACAAAACTTCGTCTTGCATCCGAGAAATGGGCTATTGTTCGTGGCAAGTTTTTAGGCACAACTTTATGGTATTTCATATACACGTGTTTCTGCACCTGCTTGGCTGCGTGTGTGGCCTTTGTAAGTATGAACTGGCACGTGCATGCATGCATATTATTATGTGTGCTGCTGTACAGAGTCAAGTCGTCAAGGGTTTGGACAGTCACTAA
>NC_088650.1:26063765-26068765 GCF_964019385.1 Sycon ciliatum
GCCTAACCCTAATGATGGCGGTGGCAGCAAAGATGCGTCTAGGCGTGTTGCGTTGTGTTCTGAACAAAGTTGTACTGCTCTGCCTCTGCTTAACTTTAGTGCTACTGCTGTGGCTATCACCATCTACTACAGGTACTGCAAGTGAGCCTAGTGAGAATGTCGCAGTCACCGTACCTTTGACACTGGGCCCCAAGCTAGCCTGGTGGACGGATATGGTAAGTTGTAGTGGCTGCCTGCCTATGGTAGTACGCACTATGCAGTGAAACAGTTTACACTGGTACACTGGTTATTACACTGTGCAGAAGTACTCTGGTTATGATTCTCTATGGTATAGAAAGTACTTGTCCATTGACCTTGGGTATACAGAGCATCGGATATAAAGTATGTAAAAAAAAAAACATAATTCACCAGTCTAGAGGGGACATTGATGTGTACAATTGAATACCGTGATCGAGTTTTCACCCAAGTCTGGCTGGGAATGCCCATGAAGACTATACCAGCAGACATGAAATTGCCTGAAGACTGATCTCTTCACCCGTAAAGGACCGTGTGAATGTTTATGGTCCGGTGTACGTCCATACTCTACGCACTTGCTTATGCGTGAAAATGACCTCTCAGCTATGCCAAAAACAGCTACATTTATAGATGACCATGTGCACCTCTGTGCAGGGAAGTAGGATAAGTTTCATCTCGGAACTATTCATATGCGGACTATTTCCGAATTTTCCGTACATAGAAACTGGTCTACTATACCTTCCGTATACGCAGATGGGTTCAGTCAGCATCTTAATTTTCTGTACACTCTCGGCATTCGAAATATACAGATTTTAAAGCGTACAAGAAAGTAGTCTTCTTGCTCTACAGTACTGATGGTCCTGCGTCATGTAGCTGATTGTGGGAGGTGTGTGTGGTGCATGTTCTGCCAAAGCGAGCATGCATGGCAGTGATGTTGACTCCTTGGCCTTTTTGACTCTGTATGTGCGCGTATGTGCATGCTTGCGTGGGTTTGCTCCCTGGTGGATTTTAATCCAGGACAATTGTAGCGCCCTGCGTCATTTTACTCACATAGCCAGCCTGCTGAATGAACTACTAGCTGTGGACACAGATGGACGCCTGTGTCAGTGGTGTTGGGGCAGAGCCATTCCCCATCTTAACATGCCTGGTCCCGACATAGAGAGTAAGTGATCTCTTTTCCTGGACCTGCCTATGTCGCATTGCTTTTGTCCCCCGGCAGGGAGAATGTTGCAGTGGGGATGATGCAGCGAAACATTTCCTGTGGGGATGATGCGAAAACAATTGTACTTGGTACAAGAAGATCCTTTAGCGGCCTCTGGGGTCAGATGTTGCTTACCTGCAGTATTATGATGTACTTGTATATGTATTTGATCTTTCCTATGATTTTCGTTTTTTCTTGATCTTGTAGGGCGGCATCCGCGTTCTGCTGAGTTCAAACTAGATGGCGAGCGAATCGTGATGCTCAAAGCTTGCTGGACACGTTGCACTTTCATTACAGAATCCAACAAGGTGCAGTCTTGTAGTTGATAGCGTTGGTTATGATTGTAGCCTTGATGTTGATGAAGTGTTTACCAGATCCTATTAGGGGTCTAGACCTATGCACCTCCCCCTCTGCTCTGGCCACTCACTCACTGCCAAACGTGCCCGGAAATAGAAATACGAAGCAACTCGTTCAACCCACATTGCATTGCGTCACAAAGGCGTACCGGTAGAAAGGAAAGCATTGAACCGAATGCATGACCACTTGTCCAACACTCGTTTGGCTGCAAAGGGGCTCCCTAGGCGTCCTTCTTTATGTTCAGGGCGAAACGACACGCATCAGTGCTGCCCCAAAGGCTGTGGTGCTGGCAATTCACTGTTCTCATGTACTGTAAATCGGGAAACGTTTGCGCCGGTTTAAATCTGCACCTTCTTATGTTTGCAATTGTACGCAATATCATACCACCCATCGCGAAAATCGCGAACGTTTCCAGATTGCACAGGTCTCCTGGTTCACGGTGCACTTCGTACACAAATTGTACTCCGCCTCCACCTGTTCTCCACTAAATTTGGATTCATCAAGTGCAGCGCCGCAGACTGCCCTTATGCAAAGGGTCTACAGTCAGACCTCGCTTATCCGGTCCTCGTTTATCCGGATCCCTCGCCATCCGGAAGAAAATCGTTGGTTACCAATTTACAGCATATGCCATGCTTACATACAGTATGTGTGTTCGATTATCCGGTTCCCTCGCCTATCCGGATATTTTTGTGGAAAACGGATGTGTGCGGTTATGCGACGTCTGACTGTACTTGTATATTCGAGGTCAAATGACTTGGAGAGCACTTATTACCGGTATCAAGAGTACATAAACCAGAGTGTGGAACTCGGGATGGTTCCTGTGGGAGCGTAATTCGTGCAGTACGTCATTTCTGACGGCATGGTAAGCCACAGGTACGGTGAAAAGTTGCGTAGCCAGTCATATTGGTGCAGGTCACTGAGTTTGTCCTGATTTCGGTTTTTGACACGGACAGCATGGTGAATTTACTTGGCAGCGCATGTACACAGCGTACAAGAACACCGAAATCCTAAAATAGGACGTCTAAATCATGCAAACTTGGTTGATTTCCGGACTGTGAAACACGAAAATCTGAGCTGTACTCAAGTCGCAGCTTGGCTGACCTCATCAGGGTGACGTAGTGCACGAACTGGGCTGTTTCAGATCTAATACGCACTAGTTGCACGCTCTGGTTTATGTACTCTTGCCGGTATGCATTACAGCCCAATATATCTGGTTGTTCAACTTTCTCCTGGAGAGAGCTTTCCTAGCTTTAGTCCTCTACATGTAGATGCGGCTTTCTGTTTTCTTGCATGCATGTGTGCATATGTGCGTGTCTGCATGTGTGGTATGTGTCCTGGCTGCTGGCTCTTCTTAGATAACAACATTTCTGGATGAGTCAATAGCCAATGTGGCAGGGCAAGTTGAACACATTGCCTCCTCTTTCCCAGAGATTGCCAACTCCGGCGGAGCTGCCAGTTTGGAAGTGTCTGAGCTGATGTCGGTGGTACGCACTAGGGAGGACCGCCTCTTTTGGTGGTAAGCTTTGCTTGTTTGTGTGGGGGAGAGAGGGACAGACAGACAGACCGAGAGACAGACAGACCGAGAGACAGACAGACCGAGAGACAGACAGACCGAGAGACAGACAGACCGAGAGACAGACAGACCGAGAGACAGACAGACCGAGAGACAGACAGACCGAGAGACAGACAGACCGAGAGACAGACAGACCGAGAGACAGACAGACCGAGAGACAGACAGACCGAGAGACAGACAGACACAGAGACAGACAGACACAGAGACAGACAGACACAGAGACAGACAGACACAGAGACAGACAGACACAGAGACAGACAGACACAGAGACAGACAGACACAGAGACAGACAGACACAGAGACAGACAGACACAGAGACAGACAGACACAGAGACAGACAGACACAGAGACAGACAGACACAGAGACAGAGAGACACAGAGACAGAGAGACACAGAGACAGAGAGACACAGAGACAGAGAGACACAGAGACAGAGAGACACAGAGACAGAGAGACACAGAGACAGAGAGACACAGAGACAGAGAGACACACAGAGAGAGACACACACAGAGAGAGAGAGACACACACAGAGAGAGAGACAGAGAAAGAGAATATTATTGCTGCAGGACTTTAAGGCAGCATGCAGATGGTTGTACCATCTACGAACGGGTTCCAACTTCCAAGTACTAATTCAGGCATCTCTCTGGGTTGCAGTCGGAAACACTGTTTTCCATTCCGTGTGTATCATGGATGCATTTGTTGTTTCAGGGGTCTGATGCATAGTTACGATCAGTTTACTGTACTGGAAAAGAAACGCGAGCTGCTGAAGCGGATGCAGTCCAAGGATGGCAGTGCCAAGAAGATAGTGATTGGGTCTAAGGTCAGTACTGTGCTGCTGGCTACAGTTCACCCTCTGTTTTTGTTAACCCGTTGTGACCTCTTGGTACACAGTAGCACTTAAACAAACCATAATATCTCTGGTGTTCCTTCACCGATTTTCATAAACAAAGAATCTACGTTTGGAAAGGAACCTTGGCTATGTTGTTGATGTTATCCGAAGTCTCCAGGAGATACGGTGCCGCCGTGGTGAAAAACTGAAAAATGCACTCCGATCGAAAATTTCCAAATTTCACGCTGCACTTGGCGGGGGATTTCCCTGGAATGCTACGTCATACTCAAGCATTCTGCACACCACGGGCTTGCGCTTGAAACGAGCTTTCCGCTCTACTTTGAAGTCGATGTGGTGAAGGAGAATGGAATGGCGGCTGTTTGAGCTTTGCTGAAGCTGTTCGCGCATGGCTGCTGTTTTGAGCGGCACTGTAGGCCACGCAGAGCAGAGGCCGTGCAGGTAGCTGGCTTGAGCGTGGCATTAGTCGCTTCATCTTGGAAATACCTTTCCAACGGTGGCTAGTTTGTAAAAATCGGTGAATGTTTGGTAGAGATACAAGCGAAATTGCATGTTCTTTGAAGGTGAGTAAAATTGTCGTACTTTCAGTGGGGTCACGAAGGGTTTTAAAGATAGAATTATGAGTGATGTGTAGATATGTTCATGTAGTCTGTGAGTCGTCAAGCAGTGGCAGTCAGGGCAAACCTCCTAGCTGCGACCCCATGGCACGTAAAATCCCGCCAAAGCGCCCTTACCTCCGCGACCCTTCAAGTAGATCCAGGTGGGGAGGGGCGGATGGGCGAGTCCAACTCCCTTGTCAGGAAGGTGTGAACTGTTGCGTACATTTCCAACGGGGTCGAGCCCGCGTCTGCAGTGCGGTACGGAATCACACTTCACAGAGTCGTACGAGGATACTCACTTCCCTGACAAGAAGTCAGGGAGGGGCGCATGGGAGAGACAGGGCGCTGTGGCGGGATTTTACGGTAGTAATAGCCTGCGACCTGCAGCACAGGGCAGTGCGCCGACAGT